>NW_023631196.1:0-1562 GCF_014905685.2 Nematolebias whitei | reverse complement strand
TATCAAAACTTTGTGCAGCCGCTTTGCTCATTTGACAGTGACATCACTCACATGTAGAGGAACATATGCATGAGATATATTCATAAATTAAACGGATTCTTTCATTTTTCTGGACCGTATATAATGTGCATTGAATTTAGAAATGTAACGTGAGACGTTAATTATCTTTGACTCACCAACGACAGTGGGTCATTTATTAACAGAATCAAAGTTTAACACATCACACATTTACATTAATTGGCAAAATATGGAAAATAACAACATGGCTAATTTTAGCAAGCTGTACAATTTTGATTGACCACACGGCGGTGGTTGAGAACTTTACACAGACATTTCTAAAATATCTGGAATGATTTCTACCTGATAGAAGAATTTTAAAGATGGAAAGATGAAGTTTAGAGGGAGAAAAAGATGGGTGAGGGGGTTTGTTTGTGTCAGCATTCAGAACGGCACTCTCCGGGTTTTTCTCAGCTTCTTCCCCCAGTACACTTAGGTGGTATAAATCAACTCTTTTACCTGGAGATGTCTCCACTGGTACGAAAGTCCATTCAACGCACCCTTTCAGCGTCTCCGTAGGAACAGCTGTGGATCGTCCGAAGTAGTGACGGTATTCCGTCCGACACAGGTTCACCTCACGAGTGGACTTCACATGAGTGGAGTCCGTCAGAGTTCCACCCAGAGGTGGAAGATGTTATAATCCCATAAGACTCGGAAGAGCTCTGTGGTCATGTCAGGATTTTCCTGTTTCCCAGCACGAGTTGCAACGACTGAAGCCGGAGCCTGAAGCGACTGGTTCTCCTCGACACTCGACCCGACTCCAACTCGACCCGACTCCAAACTCGACTCCAAACTCGACTTAGGAAGTACCGACATTTTAAAGGGCTCTATTTCCGGTTCATTTGGGAGTTTCTGATTGGTCAATATCGACCAGACAGGGGTGTGTTTTGTGACGTAAGAGGTCACTAGGAGTCAGAAAAACAGCAAGAATGTTATGGAACAGATTGAAAATGTTTTTAGAGACAGAGAAATGTTTAGACGAGTTGGCGGAAAACAGGTGCCAACAGGTGCCAGCTTCTCTATTTACGTCTGAGAGGATTTAAAAACATGACAGCTCGTTCCAACACTTGTCTGCGTTTGACTCCAACCTTGGACCAACTTACCCTGCTCATTCAAAGACAGAAAATCAGAAAATGCATAATTATTCTGTAACAGACCTTAACATGAATTCTAACTTTGCATGAGGATTAAAATCATTATTACTGTTTCACAGTTAATAAAAATGATTAGTTCACTACAACATCTAAAATGGTTTGAACTAAAAAAACACTTTGATTATCAAACATTTGTAAAATAGTAATGATAATAGAAAAGAGAGTGTTCTTTCACTTGAATTTTCAAGAAAGAAAGTCTCAGGATGGGTCAACCTGTATTTCTGGATTCAAATCAATGAAATGACAGTTTCTGTCCCATATGGTCCTTAGGTCAAGGTTTTGACATCAGGCCTAGTTCACTACACAGCTATCACTGTGTGAGAGGCGGGGGACACCCTGGACAAGTCACCA
>NW_023631195.1:0-1562 GCF_014905685.2 Nematolebias whitei | reverse complement strand
CTGGGTTACATTAGTACATGTACTGACACAGTCTCCACTATCAGAAATGTTAAAAGCTACCCAAACAGAAAACCTTGGCTGAATGCAGAGGTGCGTACCCTGCTGGAAGCCAGGAACACTGCCTTCAGGTCTGGAAACTCAGAGGAGCTGAGTAGGACAAGAAAAGAGCTGGTTGCTGGTATTAAGAGGGCCAAGGCCACATATGCAAAGAGGATCGAGGGTCAATTCATCTCACAAGACCCTCGGAGCATGTGGAGGGGCATTAAGTGCATAACAGATTATAAAGGAAGGAGTGAACAATGTCCCAAAGACCCATCTCTGCCTGATGCCCTCAACAAGTTCTATGCACGCTTTGAAGACCCGAACAGACCACCCAGCACCAGACTCACCTCACCACCGGATGAAGAGCATCTCAGCGTGACCTCAGCAGAAGTAAGGAGTACCTTCAGGAGGATTAATCCGCACAAAGCAACTGGCCCAGACAACATCCCCGGAAAAGTGTTGAAGGAATGTGCTGATCAGCTCTGTGAGGTGCTGGTAGACATCTTTAACACCTCACTTACCCTGGAGACAGTTCCCACCTGCCTGAAGACTGCCACCATCATCCCAGTCCCAAAAAGCTCTACAGTGACTGGTCTGAATGACTATCGGCCAGTGGCCCTCACCCCGATAGTCGCTAAATGCTTCGAAAAACTGGTCATGACTCACATCAAAACAACCATCAACATCAACGAGGACCCTCATCAGTACGCATACCGTGAGAACCGATCAACAGAGGATGCAATCTCCTCTGTGGTCCACACTGCGCTCAACCACCTGGAGCAGAAAAACTCTTACGTCCGTATGCTCTTTGTGGACTTCACATCCGCCTTCAACACCATGATCCCCCAAACCCTGATGGACAAACTATCCACACTAGGACTAAGCCCCTCCATCTGCAACTGGGTACTAGACTTTTTAACAAACAGACCACAGTTAGTGAGGATCCACAACCTCTCCTCCTCCACCATAACCCTCAGCACTGGCTCTCCTCAGGGATGTGTGTTGAGCCCCCTCCTGTTTACTCTGCTCACATATGATTGTGCAGCTACCCATCCAGGCTGTCACATTGTAAAGTTTGCAGATGATACAGCGGTGGTGGGATGCATCACAAACAATGATGAGTCCAGCTACAGGCAGGAGGTGGAACACCTGGAGAGCTGGTGCAGAGAGAATAACCTTCACATCAATGTGAAGAAGACAAAGGAGATGATTGTGTACTTCAGAAGGAACAAAAACACCTACACCCCCCTGAACATAAGAGGATCTGCGGTGGAAGTGGTCTCCAGCTACAAGTACTTGGGTGTACACATGAATGACAACCTCAGCTGGAGCAACAACACCACCAGCCTGATCAAGAAAGCTCATCAGAGACTCTACTTCCTCAGACGGCTGAGGCGAGCTGGTCTGGGAAGCTCAGTCCTCACCTCCTTCTACAGGTGTGCAGTGGAGAGCATCCTGTGCTCGAGCATCAATGTGTGGCATGGAGGCTGCACAGCTGCAGAAAGAAAAGCTTTGCAGAG
>NW_023631194.1:0-1562 GCF_014905685.2 Nematolebias whitei | reverse complement strand
AGAGACACATTTATTTTATACAGCTTGCATAAAAAGTTGTCTCCTATAGACACATCACGTTCTGTTTTATTTACTTTAAAGAAGTGAGGAGTAGGGATTGATGAAAAATTATGTTTGTTGATAATGAGACTGGACGAGTAGCTCTCGGCAAATTGCCGACTTCAAAAGTAGCTCTTGGTTCAAAAAAGGTTGGGCACCCTTGTTATAGACGGATTTAAAGCTTGAACGTGGCGTCGCTTCAAAAGCACGCTCTTTATGCATAGACTCATCAGGTTATCAGCGGATTTCAGGGATTTATTCAGCTGTTTTAACCACTAAGGAAGACACCGTTGAAAAAGAGCTTCATTTCCGGGGTCACGTGACTTTAAAGACACGTGGACATCGGGGGTGGGCTTTATGCACTGATGCCAGAGAGTGGACGTACACGGCGTTACGTCACCAGCTTCTCAGCAAATCAGAACGTTCCAAACAGCGGTTCTCGACCAATCACAGCTCGTGTGTACTCGCCTTAAGCTAGTTGTTAGCATCAACAGTCCAGCCACAATATCGCACAGTAAAGCTTCGAAAATGCACAATTAACTGTGGGAATGTAGCGAATCAGCATAGAAGCAGCTCTGATACGGCGCTCAGTTTCACAGACAGCATTTCACCATTTAAAACACGACTCATTGAGTCCAATAAACAGAACTGGGTCGAACTCGCAGAACCCCCGTTCATGCTGGAGTTTCAAACAGAATAAAGTGTCTCTCTCTCTCTGCTTACAGCTTAATTACACACACAGAATGACAATTTCCAGCTTCAAAATGAACATCAACACAATTCTGCATCTTTCTGAACACCACAGCCGTGAATTATGTTTTTACCCAGGTCAAAACTTGGACTTTTTTATGCCAACATGACAAGTTTTCCACATTACCCCAGGTCACACATAATTTCTCTCTTCAGAAACGTTACGAGCCACGATTTATGTAGTGATGTAAGGGTTAACTTCACTACTAATTAATTATTCTTAAAGCTAGTTCAAGCACAAAGAATATTATTTGTTTAATTACAATGGATTATTTTCTTTTTCAAGTTAAATTTCTGTTCTGTGACCCAGATAACTTGTGAGTGGAGTTTAATCAGTGACATGAGATGCCATTTTATCTTTGACCCATCAGAATAAATGCGGTCATTTTTTAACAGAATCAAAATTTAACATCAAAACATGTACACATTGATTTGCTGATCTGTTTATGGTTAATAAACTTGGCAAGCTAAAGCTTGACAACAAGACAACAGAACATTACTGATTGAGACTGATTCATCTCTGAAGGCATCTAGTTTGATTTACTGGCAAATAGAAGTTTAAAGAGAAGGAGAATAGAAGTTTAAAGATTTAAAGAGGAGGTTTAGATGAATGAAAGTTATGTGTTGGGACCAATAAATGGCACCCTTCCTCCGACCTCATCTCAGCCCTCCGGTACACTCAGGGTGTGAACGCCTTGTTACCTGAGCAGAGGATTCATCATCTCCGGAACAGAGGTCCATTGGCACGCTACCTTTTCAGCGTCTCCGGTCAT
>NW_023631193.1:0-1562 GCF_014905685.2 Nematolebias whitei | reverse complement strand
AAAAAAGTTCCAGAATTTTCCAGTGACAATAAAAAAAAAGAGGTGTGCTGTTTGTTTGAATTTCCTGAGAGAATGGACACAGAGGTGCAGCGTGTAATGTTACAAAAGTGCGAGCAGGAAAGTTTTAAACCGGTAAAGGAGCAAGTGGAAATTGTGAGACTGGCACTAGAGATGCTGGAATATAATAAAAAGCTAAAAAAAAGCTCTCGTGCAAAAATTACAAAAATAGAAAATATTGCAGAAGAGACACAAGATGTGATATCTTTGATGTGGGATAAAATTAAAGAATGCTCGAGAGATGAGGATAAGTTTGACAAGCAAAAGAGAGAGGTAAACGCCTTGTAGAAACGTAGATACAGAAAGTTAATGAGGGAAGTTAAATATGAAAGAAAAGAGTGGTTGAAATTGGTCTTTGTGGCACAGGGTTCGTCTCATTTGTTGAAGAAACAGCAGCTTATCGAACAGCCTAGAACAAAGAGGGAGGAAGTGGGTAGTTCAGTTCCCCCTCCTTATAACCCAAGTGGCAATCAGTCAACACATCCCCCCACAGGAAAGTACCCCATATATCACATTAAAGATGGAACGTTACAGGTGGGGGAGGTCACTGACACCCCCTCGCAGCTGAGGGGGGAGTCACCCATCCCAGTTAAAACAAAACTACTTGTGGCACCAGGAATGAAGCCGTGTTTTACACAGTCCATCAGTACACCATTCCAAACCGAGGGTGAAGGGAACACAAACAGCACGCAGCAATGGGTAATTAAAGATGGGTGGAGTCAGTCTGCTAATCCCACAGGACACCCTGATTTGCACACTTCTTCCCTCTCTGCACCCTCAGCATCTCCCTCTGACTGCTCCCAAGATGGAGAGGGCGTGCTTGTGGGTCTGCAGGGTTGGAAGAATCGTGCAGGGTTGTCTCAAAACCCGCTCACCTGTACTCACCAATTGCCTGCCACGCCCCAGACACACGTACAGAATCCTTTTTGGCCACAAGCAATACGAATTACTTCTGATTTGTCGGCAGCTCTTCCAACACCAGATCACGCTTCTATCCCTGTTGAAAACGTGGATCCATCGTTAAGTACTGGTTCCTTTCCCCTTTTTCAGGCAGGAAATCAGATACGTTATAAACCTCTTGCGCTAGGTGATGTGCAGGCGTTAGTGGACAAACTCCCTCCCCTCACAGAAGGAGGAAGTAAGTGGTTGAATGTAGTGGACTCCTTAACTAAAGGTATTAATTTAGCTGTGGGAGATATGAGGGTGCTGTTGGGAAGGTGTGTAACTTCTACTAGGATGGATGAGATAGAGAGAGCTGCTGGGTGGAATCGTAACATACCTGACTCAACTTGCATGTTGTTAGAGTATCAGAGACTTGCCGCCGCTCTCAGACAGGCTTATCCCCTTCCAGAAGGTACAGGGGTTCCTAAGTTCACCTGGAAGCCTGGTCAGAACCCCACTGCATATTTAGATGTGTGTAAACAGGACTGGTATGACAGAACACACTGCCATGGTCAGGGGGAAAATCAAAAGTATTTTTTTAGACAAGCAATACTGGATGGGGT
>NW_023631192.1:786-1562 GCF_014905685.2 Nematolebias whitei | reverse complement strand
CCACAGGGCTCCCTGAGGGACGCGGTCAAATGCCTTCTCCAAGTCCACAAAGCACATGTAGACTGGTTGGGCAAACTCCCATGCACCTTCCAGGACCCTGCTGAGGGTGTAGAGCTGGTCCAGTGTTCCACAACCATGACAAAAAATGCACTGCTCCTCCTGAATCCGAGTTTCGACTATTCGACAGACCCTCCTCTCCAGAACCCCTGAGTAGATCTTACCAGGGAGGCTTAAGAGCATGATCCCCCTCTAGTTGGAACACACTCTACAGTCTCCCTTTTTGATTAGGGGGACCACCACCCCAGTCTGCCAATCCAGGGGAACTGCCCCCGATGTCCATGAAATATTGCAGAATCGTGTAAGCCAACACAACCCCACAACATCCAGAGCCTTTAGGAACTCTGGGCGAATCTCATCCACCCCTGGGGCCTTGCCACCGAGGAGCTTTTTAACTACCTCGGTGACCTCAGCACCAGAGATTGGAGAGCCCAACCCAAAGTCCCCAGGCTCCACTTCCTCAGTGGAAGACGTGCTGGTGGGATTGAGGAGGTCTTCGAAGTACTCTGCCCACCGACCCACAACATCCCAAGTTGAGGTCAGCAGCATACCACCTCCACTATAAATAGTGTTGGTAGCATACCACTTTCCCCCTGAGATGCCGGATGGTGGACCAGAATTGTCTCAAAGCCATACGGAAGTCATTCTCCATGGCCTCTCTGAACTCCTCTCACATCCGGGTTTTTGCCTCAGTGACCACCCAAGCCGCTTGGACCGCC
>NW_023631192.1:0-776 GCF_014905685.2 Nematolebias whitei | reverse complement strand
CCACAGGGCTCCCTGAGGGACGCGGTCAAATGCCTTCTCCAAGTCCACAAAGCACATGTAGACTGGTTGGGCAAACTCCCATGCACCTTCCAGGACCCTGCTGAGGGTGTAGAGCTGGTCCAGTGTTCCACAACCATGACAAAAAATGCACTGCTCCTCCTGAATCCGAGTTTCGACTATTCGACAGACCCTCCTCTCCAGAACCCCTGAGTAGATCTTACCAGGGAGGCTTAAGAGCATGATCCCCCTCTAGTTGGAACACACTCTACAGTCTCCCTTTTTGATTAGGGGGACCACCACCCCAGTCTGCCAATCCAGGGGAACTGCCCCCGATGTCCATGAAATATTGCAGAATCGTGTAAGCCAACACAACCCCACAACATCCAGAGCCTTTAGGAACTCTGGGCGAATCTCATCCACCCCTGGGGCCTTGCCACCGAGGAGCTTTTTAACTACCTCGGTGACCTCAGCACCAGAGATTGGAGAGCCCAACCCAAAGTCCCCAGGCTCCACTTCCTCAGTGGAAGACGTGCTGGTGGGATTGAGGAGGTCTTCGAAGTACTCTGCCCACCGACCCACAACATCCCAAGTTGAGGTCAGCAGCATACCACCTCCACTATAAATAGTGTTGGTAGCATACCACTTTCCCCCTGAGATGCCGGATGGTGGACCAGAATTGTCTCAAAGCCATACGGAAGTCATTCTCCATGGCCTCTCTGAACTCCTCTCACATCCGGGTTTTTGCCTCAGTGACCACCCAAGCCGCTTGGACCGCC
>NW_023631191.1:0-1562 GCF_014905685.2 Nematolebias whitei | reverse complement strand
TCAAGCTAGTAAGTTAAAAAATATATATATAAAATAAAATACACTTGATGTTTATTGGTTAAAGTAGAAAAGGAAAAAAAATAAAATAAAATAAAAATGAAAAAAAAAAATGTTCAAAATGTATGACTATGAAAATATATTTAAGAAATATTGAAAATATGCTAATTTATTTATTGTGTTGACTTTCACTATAAAGTATTTGCTATTTATTATAATTTGGAATAACGGGTTTAAAAGGGTGGAAATATGATTATTCACAATGTATTTATCTTGTTAATTTCAGAATGTAATAGATGTGTTTCTGTGTTTTGAGGTTTTTCACCTATATGGCTGAAAGGCTAAAGCTCTGTGACCATCATGAAAAAAATAAAGATGGATCAACTAAATTGAAGAGTCTGAGTGAAATCCAGTTAAAAGCTTCATTGTAGAGACTATCTCTTTCAAGTGGGGAATCGCACAGTTAAAGAAACCTGACAAGACTTGACAGTGAAAAACCGAAGTCTAAAGACTGGAGGGACATTAAGTGTATTGGTTGGACCAAACGTGTCCACAAAGAGACAAGTCAAGATTGTTTTTGTCCTGCTGCTAAAATCAAAATGGCTGACTCAGTAGTGTTGGAGCAGCTGAAGAGTGCTAGAACAACAGTGAAGCGTCAATTCTCCCGTTTAGCCAATAATGTGCTACGGATGCACACAATGATGTCTGAGGAAGAGCTCAGGGACAATTTTGCAAAGCTCACAGCAGAAGCCAGTAAAGTTCTTGAAGCCAATGATGATGTTGCAGAACAATATACTGCTGAAAATTCAGATCCAGAGGTGTTAAGTGAACAACAAAAGGCTGATTTGGATAAAACAACTATAGAATGTGAGAAAAAATTGCAAGAGCTAAAGAACCTAATACAAAAGACATTGTGGGAAAATTTTGGTGAATATGAACTGACGCAAGCCATTACAACTGCAGAGTCACATGCAGATCATGTGGACACTGTAAACCCAAGAAAAAATGCAGATGCATACGAGTTCATGATTGAACATCTGCAAAGCCTTGTAAAGACTGCAAAAGCAGTGCATAAACATTGGAAATGCTGGGCTCCCCATGCAGAGCAACATCAGTTTCAGAGTCGTATCAGAGCCCTTGAAACCATATTACCAAAACTAACATTAAGAAAAGCAGAATTTATTGAAGAGCAAACCAAAGACGTGACCAAAAGGTTAAGCACTTCTATGAGTTTTCCAGTGGCACCAACCATTAAACTTAAGCCTGCTGCTCTACCAAAGTTCACTGGAGTTCGTAGAGAGTTCCATCAGTGGAAAAAAGATTGGGAAGCACTCCAGATGCAGGGAGAACCTACTGGATCCAAAGAGATAAAAAAATATCACCTTCTCGACAGTGTGGATGAGAAAATAGTACGTGACCATCGTCTCACAACTTACACAACAGCTGATGAGATATTCCGGGTTCTAGAGAATCGCTTTGGAAATAAAACAAATATTGCCCTTGAAATAGTGGAGGAGTTTCAAAAGGTTCCACCAGTTAAAGGCAACCAGCCCAAGAAGATTGTT
>NW_023631190.1:0-1562 GCF_014905685.2 Nematolebias whitei | reverse complement strand
TTAAACTGACCACCTCTACTGCATCATCAACAGGAATGCACGTAAAGAGTGATGTGACATCAAAAGAGACCATTGTTTCATCAGTCTCCATGATGACATCCCTCACCTTGTCCACAAAGTCCATGGTGTTCTGTATGTGGTGTTCTGAGCTGCCAACTAAAGGGATGAGTACAGATGCCAGATATTTGGAAACATTGTAAGTGACAGAGTTAATCATACTAACAATTGGTCTTAAAGGTACACCTTGTTTGTGGATTTTAGGTAAACCATACAGACTAGGTGTGGCCTCCCCTGGGTACAGTCTGTGGTACAGAAAACGATCAATAGCTTTGTCCTGCTCCAAAATTTTCAGGCAATCTATTAACTTTTTCTTGTAACCACTTCCTGGATCTCTTTTCAGAGGTTCATAAGTGGTTAAGTCACTAAGGAGTGTCATAACTTTCTCATGATAGTCTTTCTGGTTCAAAATCACTGTGCACCTTCCTTTGTCTGCTGGGAGAATGATGATGTTTTTGTCCTTGCTAAGAGTGGTGAGTGCATCCCTCTCCTCTCTACTGATGTTGGAAGGTGGTGGTTTGGCATTGCTGAGGCAGGCTGAAACTTTGATTCTGAGCTGTTCTGCTTCAGCCTCTTTAATTTTGTTGTTGCGGATGGCTGACTCAGTAGCTGTGATCATCTCCACCAGAGGAATTCTACTTGGGGCAACCGCAAAGTTCAGTCCCCTGGCAAGAATCTCTGTCTCTGGCTGGGTAAGCTGTCTGTCAGATACATTCTTCACCCACTTTTCTGTCTCCCTGGCATGTAATTGACTACTGGAGTGTTGTCCTACACTGAATGTGTTGTTATTGGAATAGTGATGGTGTTGATGAGCTATTAGTAAGTTAAACTTGTTTTCAGGAAATCTCAGGAAGTCCAACATTTTACTGACCACATCAACTCTGTGGATAAATACATCAAGTTCACACGAGAAGATGTAAAAAATGGCAGGTTGGCTTTCTTGGACTGTGAGGTTTCAGTCTCTGATAGAGGACATTTGCAAACTGAGGTGTACCGCAAACCCACCCACACAGACCAGTATTTGCAGTTTGACTCCCATCACCCTTTGGAGCACAAGTTAGGAGTCATCAGGACTCTGTATCACAGAGCAGACAGTGTCCCCACTAGCTCAGGAGCCAGGCAGAAGGAGAAATCCCACACAAGACAGGCTCTAGAGCAATGTGGATATCCTAACTGGGCCTTCTTGAAAGCAGAGAAGAGACCCAAACAGGACTCCAGTCAGCCAACAGGTGAAAAGGAGGAACCCAGACCCAGACCAGTGGTCATTCCATATGTTGAGGGAGTATCAGAGAAACTGAGACGTTTATTTTCTAAACATAACGTCCCAGTGACTTTTAAACCCCAAAATACATTACGGCAAAGACTGGTTCATCCCAAAAATCCAGTCCCCCGGCACAAACAGAGTAATGTTGTGTATGCTGTTCAGTGTCAGGAGGGCTGTGATCAGTCTTACATCGGGGAAACAAAACAGCCACTGGCCAAAAGGATGGCCCAGCACAGAAGAT
>NW_023631189.1:0-1562 GCF_014905685.2 Nematolebias whitei | reverse complement strand
AAAAAAAAAAAAAAAAACACAAAATTTTGGAGCAGGACAAGGCAATTGACCGTTTTCTGTACCACAGACTGTACCCAGGGAGGCCACACCTAGTCTTTATGGTTTACCTAAAATCCACAAACAAGGTGTACCTTTAAGACCAAATGTTAGTATGATTAACTCTGTCACTTACAATGTTTCCAAATATCTGGCTTCTGTACTCATCCCTTTAGTTGGCAGCTCAGAACACCACATACAGAACACCATGGACTTTGTGGACAAGGTGAGGGATGTCATCATGGAGACTGATGAAACAATGGTCTCTTTTGATGTCACATCACTCTTTACATGCATTCCTGTTGATGATGCAGTAGAGGTGGTCAGTTTAAAATTAAAATCAGACACCACTCTGAGCAGCAGGACCACACATTCCACAGAACAACTGTGTCAACTCTTGAAACTGTGCCTGCAGTCAACCTACTTCACATATGGAGAGCAATATTATAGGCAGAAACATGGGTGTACTATAGGGTCTCCAGTTTCTCCTATTGTTGCCAACCTGTACATGGAGGGGGTAGAAAAGAGAGCCTTGACGTCCTTTTCAGGGACACCACCAAGTCATTGGTTCAGGTATGTTGACGACACCTGGGTTAAAATCAAATCTCAGGAAGTCCAACATTTTACTGACCACATCAACTCTATGGATAAATACATCAAGTTCACACGAGAAGATGTAAAAAAGGGCAGGTTGGCTTTCTTGGACTGTGAGGTCTCAGTCTCTGATAGAGGACATTTGCAAACTGTGGTGTACCGCAAACCCACCCACACAGACCAGTATTTGCAGTTCGACTCCCATCACCCTTTGGAGCACAAGTTAGGAGTCATCAGGACTCTGTATCACAGAGCAAACAGCGTCCCCACTAGCTCAGGAGCCAGGCAGAAGGAGAAATCCCACACAAGACGCTCTAGAGCAATGTGGATATCCTAACTGGGCCTTCCTGAAAGCAGAGAAGAAACCCAAACAGGACTCCAGTCAGCCAACAGGTGAAAAGGAGGAACCCAGACCCAGACCAGTGGTCATTCCATATGTTGAGGGAGTATCAGAGAAACTGAGACGTTTATTTTCTAAACATAACGTCCCAGTGGCTTTTAAACCCCAAAATACATTACGGCAAAGACTGGTTCATCCCAAACATCCAGTCCCCCGGCACAAACAGAGCAATGTTGTGTATGCTGTTCAGTGTCAGGAGGGCTGTGATCAGTCTTACATCGGGGAAACAAAACAGCCACTGGCCAAAAGGATGGCCCAGCACAGAAGATCAACATCATCAGGCCAGGACTCTGCGGTCTACACTCATCTCCAGGCCAGCGGTCACTCTTTCAGGGATGAAGGTGTTCACATCCTGGACAGAGAGGAACGATGGTTTGAGAGAGGAGTAAAGGAGGCCATCTTTGTGAAAAGAAACCGTCCATCATTAAACAGGGGTGGAGGCCTACGTGTTCAATTGTCCCCCTCTTACAATGCTGTGATTGCTGGTATCACTCAGCCCTCTGTGAATAGTAAACAGCCATCAGTGTGCTAA
>NW_023631188.1:0-1562 GCF_014905685.2 Nematolebias whitei | reverse complement strand
AAAAAAAAAAACTGTAGTATGCTTTTTTATAACTGTTTATTGTTGTTGCTGTTGTCCATTGTTTCATCTTTCTTTGTTGAAATCAGGTCTCTCTTGTAAATGAGTCCTCGAGGCTCAATGGGATTTACCTGTAGAAATAAAGGTTGATTGAATGGTTGATCCACTCTGAGAAGGTGCTATTTAAGAGACTGGGCTGAATACAGCACCTCAGACTGAGGAAGTCCTCAGGATGAGAGACGAAACGTTTCTACATATTTTTTTTTTTGAATGTCCAGAGGACCAGATTTAACTTTTTTTAGACTAGCTCCATCTTATATTACAGATCTTATTGTTTCATATTTTCCTAACAGAGCACTTCACTCTCAGACTGCAGGTTTACTTGTGGTTCCTAGAGTTTCCAGCAGCAGAATGGGAGGAAGATCTTTCAGTTCTCATGCTCCTCTCTTGTGGATCCAACTTCCAGTTTCTGTCCATGAGGCTGACACATGGTCCAGTATGAAGACTTTCCTTTTTGCTAAATCCTTTAGTTAGGGTCAGCTTGGGTTTCCTGAGCTGTCCCTTAGTTCTGCTGCTATAGGCTTAGACTGCTGGAGGACAAACTGACCACACTTTTCACTCTGCTGCTGTCTTTACTTACTCTGCTCAACCTGTTTTGTATTTGTAATTATTTTTTTCTATCATTAACATGTTTTTTTGTCTTTCAGGTACACCTGGACCTATATCTGGACCTGGACCTATATCTGGACCTGGACCTCTATCTGGACCTGGACCTATACCTACTGTATACCTGGACCTGGACCTCAAATGTTAAGGGAGAGTTGGCATCACTATCAGAAAACCGTTAAAGCTGCCAAATGTAAATTCTTCTCTGATTTAATTGTCTCCAACTCCCACAACCCCCGAGTTCTTTTCTCCACCCTGAACTCAGTTCTACACCTCAGTGAGCCTTCACCTCTGGAAGCCTCAACTGAGCTGTGTGAGAACTTCCTCCATTTCTTTTTAGAAAAAGTGGCAAACACCCGGGCACTCATTTCTCCGCCAGCTCATGATCTCCATACCTGTCTGAGCTGCTACATTCTTACACACCCTCTCGTTCACTCAGGTCAGCTGACCAGTTGTTTCTGAAGGTCCCGAAGACAAAGCGTAAGCTTAGAGGGGACCGAGCTTTTTCTGTGATAGCTCCCAGGCTCTGGAATGACCTTCCATTGAACATAAGACAGGCCTCTTCAATTGAGGTTTTTAAGTCCCTTCTTAAAACTCATCTTTTTTCTTTGGCCTTTTAGCACAATCTGAGATGTTTTACCTTGTTTTATTGTGTTTGTATTTTATTTTATTATTTTATTCCTGTTTTAAATTTTACCCTTCCATTTTATCATTGTATTGTATTATATAATTGTGTAAAGCACTTTGGTCCTGTTGGGTGCACAAAGTGCTCTATAAATAAAGTTGGTATGGTACGGTATGGTATCTGTCCATCCCATCTCAGTGTGTGGCTGTGTTTGACCACTTTGAGCCCATCTCTCTGTCCTCTCTGGAGCAGGTAATGTGCAGCATGAAGCCAT
>NW_023631187.1:0-1563 GCF_014905685.2 Nematolebias whitei | reverse complement strand
AGCTGAACGGAGGGAAAAGTTGATCCAGACGCCTGAGGAGGCGTGAGGGGAACAGAGAAAAAGTTGTACCGGGATGGGAAGAAGTCCCATCCCAGTTGTTTTTGTTGTTTTTGAAGAGGTGGGAAGAAGCCCATCTTAGTTGTTAGAACAATTTTTTCTGCAAGCAGATAGTCCGAGTGATGTTTTGACCACTTTTGCAGGCAATAGAGGTCAGAAAAGATGGCACCAGTGACAGGACTTCAGCATAAAGTCAGAAAATGCAATCACAGGCTCAATGGAGCAAACAAGAATGTGAGGACCGCCTGCTTGTTGAATGGATTGCACACTCAGTCGCTCGCTCAGTTTGGGAGAATGAGCAGGGTAGCTGACGGGGCGGTGGAGCAGGTGTCCCGGTTGCGAGGAAAATTTAAGAGAAAGAAAGAAAAATGTGTTGAGGAAGTTCAGGAGAAAGAGAAACAGTTTTTACAACAAAAACAGTTGTTATCTGATGCGCAGACAGAGTGCAAGACAGCACAGCTAGACCACATGATTAACGTAGCTGAGGGCGCGGTCGGTCAGATATGCAGGCGTAAAAGGAGGAAGAAGGAGCGTGATGTTTCGCCGGAGCGAGTCGGAGCTTATGTTGCAAGGTTGGCTGACGGATGGAATCCGTCGAGTTTAATATCACAACCCACAGATGCTCGAGTATCGAGGCTGTTGGATAAAGGTGGAGGTCAGGTAATGAATTCAGCGCATCGAGTCAGAGCTTTGCAAGACTCGAGACCGTTGTTTGAAGTTTGTGTAGAAACAGCCCGACAGATAACATCGGATTGGTCTGATTTACAGGGTCATCGGGTGACCTTAGGGGAGTGCGAGCAGAGATGTGCTGAGGAATGCGCTCGCTGTGCGTTGCGTTATAGATTCAGAGTGTTGGAACTGGGTGCACTCGGAGATTGGAGCACAGAGAGGAACACAGAGCTGAAAACTGTGAAAAAAATCATTTAGCCAACCCATGGGTCGTGGGCCGAGAAAGGACGGCCGGAAAAACATGCAGGAACCTACCCGTTCTGCTTTCTGGAGGGCATTAATGCAGGCAGGAGTGCATGCAGCTGAGATGAATGATGTGTCAGCAGAAGAGCTGAGGGCTGGAAGCCATTATTTGGATTAAAGGGGCAAAAGTAGTGTCCAAAAGTTGACATCAACACTCTGAAAAGCAGATATTGTCAAACATTGAACATCAAAGGTCCAGAATTAGAGAGCCCAGATTTTGACGTTAAATTAAAAAGCCCCAAAACTTGAAGGTGATATTGATTTTAAAATGCCAAAGGTCAAAGGAGAAATTAAGACATCTGATGTTTCCATTAAAGGCCCAAGTATTGACATTTTGGGCCACTAAGGATGTATTAAAATGCCTAAAGTCAAGATGGTTTAAGGGAAAAAGGGTGGATTTGAAATGTCTAGAAATAAATATGTTGTTTGGATGTGTTAAGTTAAGCTGGTTGCTTTGAAGGAAGTCTTGTGTGGACCAGCGCGCGCGGTGCCATGCAGTTGATGATGTGATTCTTCTTTACCTGGGTCGAAAAC
>NW_023631186.1:0-1563 GCF_014905685.2 Nematolebias whitei | reverse complement strand
GTTTTCGACCCAGGTAAAGAAGAATCACATCATCAACTGCATGGCACCGCGCGCGCTGGTCCACACAAGACTTCCTTCAAAGCAACCAGCTTAACTTAACACATCCAAACAACATATTTATTTCTAGACATTTCAAATCCACCCTTTTTCCCTTAAACCATCTTGACTTTAGGCATTTTAATACATCCTTAGTGGCCCAAAATGTCAATACTTGGGCCTTTAATGGAAACATCAGATGTCTTAATTTCTCCTTTGACCTTTGGCATTTTAAAATCAATATCACCTTCAAGTTTTGGGGCTTTTTAATTTAACGTCAAAATCTGGGCTCTCTAATTCTGGACCTTTGATGTTCAATGTTTGACAATATCTGCTTTTCAGAGTGTTGATGTCAACTTTTGGACACTACTTTTGCCCCTTTAATCCAAATAATGGCTTCCAGCCCTCAGCTCTTCTGCTGACACATCATTCATCTCAGCTGCATGCACTCCTGCCTGCATTAATGCCCTCCAGAAAGCAGAACGGGTAGGTTCCTGCATGTTTTTCCGGCCGTCCTTTCTCGGCCCACGACCCATGGGTTGGCTAAATGATTTTTTTCACAGTTTTCAGCTCTGTGTTCCTCTCTGTGCTCCAATCTCCGAGTGCACCCAGTTCCAACACTCTGAATCTATAACGCAACGCACAGCGAGCGCATTCCTCAGCACATCTCTGCTCGCACTCCCCTAAGGTCACCCGATGACCCTGTAAATCAGACCAATCCGATGTTATCTGTCGGGCTGTTTCTACACAAACTTCAAACAACGGTCTCGAGTCTTGCAAAGCTCTGACTCGATGCGCTGAATTCATTACCTGACCTCCACCTTTATCCAACAGCCTCGATACTCGAGCATCTGTGGGTTGTGATATTAAACTCGACGGATTCCATCCGTCAGCCAACCTTGCAACATAAGCTCCGACTCGCTCCGGCGAAACATCACGCTCCTTCTTCCTCCTTTTACGCCTGCATATCTGACCGACCGCGCCCTCAGCTACGTTAATCATGTGGTCTAGCTGTGCTGTCTTGCACTCTGTCTGCGCATCAGATAACAACTGTTTTTGTTGTAAAAACTGTTTCTCTTTCTCCTGAACTTCCTCAACACATTTTTCTTTCTTTCTCTTAAATTTTCCTCGCAACCGGGACACCTGCTCCACCGCCCCGTCAGCTACCCTGCTCATTCTCCCAAACTGAGCGAGCGACTGAGTGTGCAATCCATTCAACAAGCAGGCGGTCCTCACATTCTTGTTTGCTCCATTGAGCCTGTGATTGCATTTTCTGACTTTATGCTGAAGTCCTGTCACTGGTGCCATCTTTTCTGACCTCTATTGCCTGCAAAAGTGGTCAAAACATCACTCGGACTATCTGCTTGCAGAAAAAATTGTTCTAACAACTAAGATGGGCTTCTTCCCACCTCTTCAAAAACAACAAAAACAACTGGGATGGGACTTCTTCCCATCCCGGTACAACTTTTTCTCTGTTCCCCTCACGCCTCCTCAGGCGTCTGGATCAACTTTTCCCTCCGTTCAGCT
>NW_023631185.1:0-1563 GCF_014905685.2 Nematolebias whitei | reverse complement strand
CTAAAAAAGTTAAATCTGGTCCTCTGGACATTCAAAAAAACCCAAAACAAAGCAAAACAACAAAAAATGTAGAAACGTTTCGTCTCTCGTCCGAGAGACTTCTTCAGTCTGAGGAGCTGTTTTCAGCTCAGTCTCTTAAATAGCACCTTCTCAGAGTGGATCAACCAGTTTTGCTGCTGACAACCAAAACCAGCTGATCACATGCTCAAGAAGGACCATCAGCCTAACAATGGATCATTAGCACCCTGATGGCTGTGTACTATTCACAGAGGGCTGAGTGATACTAGCAATCACAGCATTGTAAGAGGGGGACAGTTGAACCCGGAGGCCTCCACCCCTGTTTAATGATGGACAGTTTCTTTTCACAAAGATGGCCTCCTTTACTCCTCTCTCAAACCATCGTTCCTCTCTATCCAGGATGTGCACATCTTCATCCCTGAAAGAGTGACCGCTGGCCTGGAGATGAGTGTAGACCGCAGAGTCCTGGCCTGATGATGTTGAACTTCTGTGCTGGGCCATCCTTTAGGCCAGTGGCTGTTTTGTTTCCCCGATGTAAGACTGATCACAGCCCTCCTGACACTGAACAGCATACACAACATTGCTCTGTTTGTGCCGGGGGACTGGATCTTTGGGATGAACCAGTCTTTGCCGTAAAGTATTTCGGGGTTTAAAAGCCACTGGGACGTTATGTTTAGAAAATAAACGTCTCAGTTTCTCTGATACTCCCTCAACATATGGAATGACCACTGGTCTGGGTCTGGGTTCCTCCTTTTCACCTGTTGGCTGACTGGAGTCCTGTTTGGGTTTCTTCTCTGCTTTCAGGAAGGCCCAGTTAGGATATCCACATTGCTCTAGAGCCTGTCTTGTGTGGGATTTCTCCTTCTGCCTGGCTCCTGAGCTAGTGGGGACGCTGTCTGCTCTGTGATACAGAGTCCTGATGACTCCTAACTTGTACTCCAAAGGGTGATGGGAGTCAAACTGCAAATACTGGTCTGTGTGGGTGGGTTTGCGGTACACCTCAGTTTGCAAATGTCCTCTATCAGAGACTGAGACCTCACAGTCCAAGAAAGCCAACTTGCCATATTTTTCATCTTCTCGTGTGAACTTGATGTATTTATCCACAGAGTTGATGTGGTCAGTAAAATGTTGGACTTCCTGAGATTTAATTTTAACCCAGGTGTTGTCAACATACCTGAACCAATGACTTGGTGGTGTCCCTGAAAAGGACGTCAAGGCTCTCTTTTCTACCTCCTCCATGTACAGGTTGGCAACAATAGGAGAAACTGGAGACCCCATAGCACACCCATGTTTCTGCCTATAATATTGCTCCCCATATGTGAAGTAGGTTGACTGCAGGCACAGTTTCAAGAGTTGACACAGTTGTTCTGTAGAAAGTGTGGTCCTGCTGCTCAGAGTGGTGTCTGATTTTAATTTTAAACTGACCACCTCTACTGCATCATCAACAGGAATGCACGTAAAGAGTGATGTGACATCAAAAGAGACCATTGTTTCATCTGTCTCCATGATGACATCCCTCACCTTATCCACAAAGTCCATGGTGTT
>NW_023631184.1:0-1563 GCF_014905685.2 Nematolebias whitei | reverse complement strand
AATTTTTGAATTTCCATAATGTATATTAGAGTTGGAAAAATTAGTTGATGTTTGAGATTTAAAGGCAGATTTGAAGTAAAAAAAAACTAGTAAAGAACAAGTTACCTGCCTAAAAAATAATATTTAAAAAATCAACAATAAGCAAACACACTAAATTCAGTAGCATAAATCACCACTCATGAACACTTTAAATATCATAAATTAGGTAATTCAATAAATAATTATGGTAACATTATTACACAAATTATATCAAAACAAAAAGTACATAAGCAATCTTCAAAAAATAAAACCGGATAATTACTCTACTTTTCCTGGCACAAGCTTGTTTAAGAAGACATGCTGAATGAAAATCAGTTTTTACGTCTGTAAGTGTTTAAAATAACTTTTTGTCTTAAAATGAAAGTATTCCAGTCAAATTATCAGCACTCAGTCAAGAAACAGCAACTGTGTTGATATGAGAGTTCCCAGAACTTTCACTAACCTATATCATTTGACATCATGAAGGAAAACATTAATCGACTACCCTGAGCTACTGAACAACAGAATGTTTGTATCATCCATCCATTTTCTGTTTCCGCTTTTCTTTGCAGGTTTGCAGTCGTCATTGTGCAAGCGATGGGACACACCCCAGGCAGGTCGCAAGTCCATCACAGGGCCTTGTATCATGCAGAGATGGACTGCCTGTTCATAAACACTCATTTCCTGGACTCATATCATGTGTGACGTCAGTGCCAGTGGCATTCAGTCAGACTCAATTTGTGAAAGAGTGGCTCAGAACAGAAATATAAGTTTTCCACCTATGTTGCCTTAAAAAGATTCAAATGAGAATCAGGAAAATACTACATAGAAGTTAAACTCCTCTATCATCCCACAGTCTCATTTTTTTCAGCTTTTCCCTTAGTAGGGGTCGCCACAGTCCTCCTTCATATCATTTTGTCTTTTGCATCTTTTGTCCTCATTCCAACATCATATCTCTTTAACTGTGTCCACATACAGTATATCCTCTTTGTTCTTTTCTTAGCATCTACCTTCTTCCTTCCAATCATTGTACCAATACCCACTGTCCCTCATTCAAAACATCTCAGTTTGGCCTCTATAACTTTATCTCCTAGCTAACCATTATAATTGATAATCCTTGACCCACAGGATGCAGTGAGACACGTGTGCTCTTATAAATCTCGGATGAGTGGTTATGAAGCTCAATGCCCATAAATATGTAACTGTATCACAGTAGTCATGATAAAAGAATGACAGGGTAAAAAAAATAAAAATAAAAAATAGCAGAATATGAACAAAAGTTCCTAACTCTTTTTTTCCCCTCTCTACAAACAAATAAAGATGTTGGAATGTTATTGGTTAGATATATTTATATTGCATTTCTTCATTGTTAATTCACCAAATATATTTACTGTATGTCAAAATTATCATTTGCAGAATTGTTCCTATATGGCAAAACTGCTGTGTTAACTGTGACCTGCTATCAAAGTGTTTCCACACATTTTACTTATATTGTACCATCAAGAGCAAGTTCTTATGGTTTACAACAATATGGTCCAAACAAAA
>NW_023631183.1:0-1563 GCF_014905685.2 Nematolebias whitei | reverse complement strand
CATGTAATCTGTTGCTGTGTGCTTGTTCTGTTTGTCCCTGTACAGCACTTTGGTGTGCTTTGTCACTGTTTAAAGTGCTTTATAAATAAATTGGTATGGCATGGTAAAACATTTATGTGGCCCTGGCTGGGGTGGCAATCGCGGTGGAGTTAATTCATGAACAATTACTGTGGTATCAAATGAGTGATGAAGCTGTGCCTCACATGTCTCTCTCTCTCCATGTCGAGCACGAAGCAAAGGAGCTGGGAGGAATGGTTAAACGTTCCCTGGCAGCTACGGACTGGGTTCCCACCTCAGTACCAGGTCTGTGTTTTTCAAATTCTTGTGACACATACAGAATCTCCTCTCACACAGAAAAACAGGTGATGCTGGAACACGAGTTGTTGGCTCGTGACCATGGGAGTGGGAAGACTGATCATCATTCTGCTGCAGCAATGTTGGCCTCCATACCTAAAGGATGATGGGTCATCTCCCCCACGGACGTGGGGAAGACACAGTGCAGCCCAATCACCTTTCATGTAAACACAGATACACCCATTTGGGTCCCACAATATCCACATAAACAACAAGCAGAATAAAGAATTGCAGACTGCAGGAGTTTTAGAACCCTTGCAGTCTGAGTGGAACACACCCATTTTGCCTGTAGAGAAAAAAGAACCGGTAAATATCAAATGGCACACGATCTACGAGCCATTAATGCAATATTAAAAACACCCACAGTACCTGTTCCAAATCCTTATGTGTCTATCTCATCTCTGGACCCTACACACCACTGGTATAAAACTACAGAGATTTATTCTCATTTACATATAAAGGACAGCAGTGGCGCTACACTCGACTCCCACAAGGATTTGCTCTGTCTCCAGGTATCTTTAATCAGGTGTTAAAAGATGTACTACAGTCTTGCCCTCTCCCCAGAGACACCAGACTGATTCAATATGTGGACGATCTGTTGTTGGCAGCACCCACGCCTGACACCTGCATAGAAGCAACTAGGTTGATGTTGTAATATCTACATAAAAATGGCTTTAAGGTTAGTAAAAATAAATTACAGATTGGCAGAAAACAGGTCTCCTTCCTGGGATGAATAATCTGTGCAGTAACCACTGGCATGTCCAAAACTCATAAACATAGTATCTTGACACACCCCAAACCGACGCGTGTAAAAGACATGCTTTCCTTTTTGGGCCTAACAGGGTACAGCAGAGGGTATATTCCTGAATACACAGATTTGACACAACCCCTGAGGGATTTGGTCAAAGAACAAGGCATGAAAACCTTGAACAACATTCTAATACAGACACAAGAAGCTGAAGAAGCCTTCATAAAACTCAAACATGTCATCTGTAGCAGAACTGACATTACCTGATTACAACCTACCCTTCTTTTTAGATATTTCTGTAACAAAACTAGCCATAAATGTCATGAACCAGAGGCCGGATCGCAAACAACAACAACAACCACTGAGAGGGTTAAAAGGTTTATTGTGAAAATAAAGTAAAACCCTGGAGTAGGTCCGGTTCTGGGCCGGTTCCGATCTTCTGATTGGTAGTTCGTGATTGG
>NW_023631182.1:0-1563 GCF_014905685.2 Nematolebias whitei | reverse complement strand
TATATATATAAATATATATACATATGTACATATGTAAATATATATATATATGTATGTACATATGGAAATATATATATATATGTATGTATATATGTATATGTACATATGTATATATGTATATATGTATATATGTGTATATATGTATATATGTGTATATATGAATATATATATGTATGTATATGTATATATGTATATGTACATATCTATATATGTATATGTACATATGTATATATATATTTATATATGTATGTATATATATGTATATTTGTATATATATATGTATATGTATATATGTATATATATGTATATATATGTATATATATGTACATATATATGTACATATATTTATGTATATATATGTACATATATATGTATATATATACTTACATATTTATATGTATATATGTATATATATATACACATATATATACATATATATGTGTGCATTTATGTATCTATGCATTTTTATATATGTATATATATGTACATATGTATATATATATAAATATGTATATATATGTATTTATGTATATATGTATGTATATATATTTGTATATATGTATGTATATATGTATATATGTATATATATGTATGTATATATGTATGTATATATATGTATATACATATATATATGTATATATGTGTATGTATGTATATATATATGTATGTGTATGTATGTATATATATATGTGTATGTATGAATATATGTATGTGTATAATTTTTAAACTCAACATTAACATAATAAATCCCGAGTAGAACTCGAGTTTTTGATGATGTCATAGATGTCAAGATACAAAAATAAATAAAAAAAAACGCAAAAAATAAGGTAATTATTTACAAAAAATAAAGACCAACAAAACATTGGGATTGTATATTATGCTCCTACCATTTAATATACTGCAAATAAGTCACAGGAAAAACTAAACTATTAGATATTATTATTGAACTGCAAACGTGAAGAAACGTGCAGCACGTCAAAAACGAAACTTAACCAAAAATGGTTCGGTGGATTGGACCCGGTGTTACACCATACTCTGTGACCTGCAACAGTAAAATACCGCCCCCTACGGTCATAATGTGGTCACATAATATGACATCACTAGGGATACTCAATGTTAAATTTTTAACCTCAATAGAAGTCCTAGCAATCGATGTGTAGATTACTCGAGTACTCTGTTAATGCCCTAGTATATATATCCATCCATCCATTATCTTTACCCATTTATTCCATATTGGGTCACGGGGGTCACTTGTGCCCATGTCTAGCAATCACTGTGCGAGGGGCGGGGTACACCCCGGACGGGTCGCAAGTCCATCACAGGGCCACATAGAGACAAACGAGACAAACAACCATTCACTCTCTCACTCACACCTAGGGACAATTTAGAGTTACAAATGAGCCTAACATGCATGTTTTTGGTCTGTGGGAGGAAACCGGAGCACCTGGAGAAAACCCACGCATGCACGGAGAGAAGATGCAAACTCCACCCAGAAAGGCCCCTGGACCGGGGTTTGAACCAAGGACCTTCTCGCTGAGAGGCAGCAGCTCTACCAGCTGCGCC
>NW_023631181.1:0-1563 GCF_014905685.2 Nematolebias whitei | reverse complement strand
CATGTAAACATGATCGTTAAATCATGTTTCTTCCAACTGAGGCGGCTGTCTAAACTGAAGCCCATATTGTCCAAAAAGAACCTGGAGACAGTAATGCATGCATTCATTACATCCAGGCTTGATTACTGCAATTCACTCCTGTTTGGTATCAGTCAGACCTCCATTGCACGACTACAACTGGTCCAGAATGCAGCAGCCCCATTTTTAACCAGTACAGGCAAAAGAGAGCACATTACTCAAGTTTTGGCCTCAATGCACTGGTTACCAGTTCACTTTCGAATCCAGTTCAAAATACTCCTGTATGTCTACAAATCACTGAACAGTGTCACCCCCCCATCTCTCTGATCTGCTACAACCGTATGTCCCACCACATTCCCTGAGGTCAGCGGACCAGTTGCTCCTCTCAGTTCCAGGAACTCGTCTTAAGCGCAGAGGTGACAGGGCCTTCTCTGTAGCAGGACCAAGACTTTGGAACGAGTTACCTCTGCTTGTCAGACAGGCCCCCTCCCTCTCAGTTTTCAAGTCCTGTTTAAAAACTCACTACTATTCAGTAGCTTTCAACACCAGATGATCTGTGTTTGATCCTGTATGCTCCACACTGGTTTGTCGTCATTATCTGCATCATTTTAATGTCTTTATTCTGATTTACCTCATTTTGTATTTTGTTTTGTGTGTTACCTGTTGTTCTGTCTGTACAGCACTTTGGTTGGCCTTGGTGCTGTTTTAAGTGCTTTATAAATAAAGTGGTATGGTATCTACAGTAAACAGCTCTTCAGCTGTAAATCCCATGAGTCTTCTCAGATCATCTAAAACTTGTAAGATCCTGGAGTTCTGCTCTTTCACGTCCTCCCTGCTCCTGATGACCTCGACTAGTTTGATGGAGTGTTGGTCCAACTGTGACCCAGAACTTCCAGTAGGATGCGCAGCAGAAACTAACTGGTGGACGCTTTCCTGAAGCTGAAAGAGAAAACATTATTTAACACCGAGTATTTTTAATTTGACTAAAAACTATACAGTGTAAACGACAACAGAATATTGTTTTGCATTATATTCTTGTAAAATCAGAGTTGCTGTACCCCTGACATGCTGGATTAATCATAAGGTTTTAATACATTTGGGAGTGGTGGCGCAGAGGTTAGAGAGGTGGGCTTGTGATCCGAAGATCGCCGGTTCACGCCCCGGCCCCGACAACATCAAAATTGTGGGTGGGGTAGGTGAAACACCCACATGCCCCCACCCTCATTCGCCCCACTCTGGGCCCATGAGCAAGGCCCTTAACTCCACCATGTGCTCCCTAAACAGGTCTCTCTTGAAAATGAGTTCTCGTGGCTCAATGAGACTAACCTGGATAAATAAAGGCTAAATGAAAAAAATACGCACACGTTACAGGCGTGTTGGTGATTTAAAAAACACAGAGCTGTGCACTTTTCTTGTTGCACATCATCTTGTTTCAAGATGCTCTCTATAAAATATGTTTCTTAACAGCGTGGTCCTAACGCCCCGTCGTAAAATTTATAACTACCTTTTTAATAAACCATTTCTCTTGCTGTTATTTATTTATTT
>NW_023631180.1:0-1564 GCF_014905685.2 Nematolebias whitei | reverse complement strand
TCAGTTAGCACGTAACTTAGAACGTGTGTGGGGGACGACTCACAGCTGCCACACCAAGCTTCTGTTCTTCTGTGAAATCGACTAGTTAAAGCCATTTTTTGTCTTTAAAGTTCATTATCTTGAGTTGGGTTTATTCCAGATGTTGAGTGTTACTTTCTGGGAGCTTAAATAAAATCCATCCAGTGGTTCATGAGCTATTTTGCTAACAGACAGGGTTGGCACTAATAGTTAATATTAATAATGTTGAGTGATGTGTGGTGATTGAAGTGTGTGTTGGGCATTATGCTAAGCTACAACCACATGAAATGTTAGCGTAATACGTGTAAAACTGGCTGAGTTATAAACATTTGAGTTGTCTAAGGTTGCTTAGGCGGCCATCTTGAATGGGTTTGAGTCTATCAGTTCATCAGATGTTCATCCAGTCATCACTTTCTGAGAGTTTCATTAAAACCAACAACATCACGCACCACTATGGAATAGGAACTATCTGTGTTTGTTTCTGTCTGTTAGCAAAATATATCATGAACAGCTGGATGGATTTGAATCAAACTATTAGAAAATCATTGTCACTTCATCTACAACTGATGAACTTTTGAAGTTATACCCAGCCCAAGATGGCCACCACAACTAATCTTAGTCAAAATGGCTCAAACTCTGTCACGTTTACAGATAATGAGCTACCGTTAGCTGTGGTAGTAGCTGAGAGTCATCCCCATCACGCTCCGAGAGCTAACGATTCATGCAAGATTTTTGTTCATTTCTTGGGCGTGCGAGGCAGCGGGCGACATGCATGCTCTTAAGAATGCATGTTTTTCTTTGCGTACAGGTTTGAGGCAGGGGTCTACAACTTGCAGCTCTGGGCCACATGTGGCCCTTTGGTTCCTCTGCAGGGTCCACGTTAGGAAAAAGTGTTTTAGCAGATGTTTGTCTGCTCGATCATACAAGAAACATTTCTGTTACAGAGCGAGAACTCAAGAACAAACTGATTGGTTTGTGCTAGCAGTTTGTTAGCCTGTTAGCTAACTTCAATGAAAAACATCTTTCAAATAAACAAATTATTTTTTCTCATTTCTTAGACCGAGTCAAATGTGTAAATTAGAAGTAAAATCTTTAATTAAGCTTAATAAAAGTTGACAAATGAACGTCTTCATCTTTGTTAGATTCAGTAAGTCACAAAAAAAATCAAAACTAATTAATGTTCACTTTTATAGTTTATTGGGATGCAAGACTAAGATTTTTTTTTGTTGGATAATTTGTACAGATTAAAGACTCGTGCATATTTCAGTTTTTAAATTTGATCATTGAGCTTATACTTATACTTACTTATACATTGAGCTCAGCATGTGACGATTCCGACACGTGGAGACCGCACGCTGGACCGTGTTTACACGAACGTAAAAGATGCATACAAAGCCGAACCCCGCCCCCACCTAGGACTGTCAGACCACATCTCAATCTTCCTGGCTCCTGCTTACATGCCCCCGCTGAGACGCTCCAGACCGGTACAAAAGAAAGTTAAATGTTGGAGCCAGGACAGTGGCCCCATACTGAGAGATTGTTTTGA
>NW_023631178.1:0-1564 GCF_014905685.2 Nematolebias whitei | reverse complement strand
ATATATATATATATATATATATATAGTGTGTCAGGCAATTATTATTGTCTCTTTTTTCATTTTTACTTTCACTCCACACCAAACAAACAGGTATTAAAGTGTAATTAGCTCATACACTATAGTTTCATCCTCTGGGTAAAAGACTGAATAAATAGATGGAGCTGTGCTCTGCACACAGGAGGAGCCATCAAATGCAGAAGTGACATCATATTTTAACTTACCTTTGTCACAATACATTGTTATTGGAAGACATACAAAGATTGTGGGAGTGTTGTGGTTGAGTTAAATGCTTTTATACTGTCAGAGATATCGATACTGCCAGACACCAATGCACCGGGGGTGCGCTTGAAAATAAAATTCATGAAAGAGAAAATAGCAGAGAGGAGAGGTGTGAAAATTAAATGTCATTTCTTGACAGGAATGTCTGAGAATTAATCTGGCAGTGAGGTGTGACAATGTTGTTTGGTGACAAGGCAGGAGAAGACAATTGTCAACACTTCTTTCCTCCCAAGTGCTGGCACCTAAGAAGTGGGTGCAAAGCTAGAAGATGTGGCAGAGCAGGAGACAGAGGGGAGAGATGGGTGAGTGTGTTTGCCTTTTCGGGGGGTCGTGTGTGTTGGCATGTATCTGGTGAGTGCCTTTGAAAGGTAAATATAGGACAACATTATGATAACTTTTTTTTGTTTTCTATGCTTGATATATTTGCAGGTATTTTTTTTCCCTAATCATTCAAAAACATACATGTCAAGAATCATATAGAAACTGAAACTTCATGGTTATCATTTTGTTAGGCTTTCATTCATTCAACCTTTATTTATGCAGGCTAGTATCACTGAGCCACGATGACTCATTTACAAGAGGGACCTGTTCCAGACCGAACATATCAAGTACAGACAACAATAACAATAAACAATAATAAGGATGATCAATAGTTTCAGTCCTTTAAAATTGGGGTTCAGTGGAAATATTATAAATTAACAATATTTTGGCTGTTGGAGACAGCTAAGATATCTCAATTGATTGCTGTTCAGAGTAATAGTATTTCATTCTGAGCAGATGGGATAGCTAATGTCTAGTCCCAGTTAGATGAAAACAAAGAGTATTGCTGCTGTTTTAAAACTCTACCCAATCTTCAGTGACACAGGTGAAATATATTGTATAAGCATGCACATGTATCAAAATTATTCATGTCCTACATCCCATACCTCCATTTCCTTTACCTGCTTTTCCTTTTTGGGTCACAGGGAACTGGTGTCTTTCTCAGCAGTCACTGTGAGACGATTTTTTTTCTAATGAATACAAAGATTCAAGGTTCAAGGATTCAAGGTTCTGTATTTGTCATACAAACTGCATGTGGTACACGTGGTGGAACGAAATTGTGTACACAGGGTCCCAGTTACATCCAACAAAAGTATAAAATGTAAAAGAAAAACTAACTAAGATCTAATGAACGAAGAAAAATGTTAACTAGAAATACACTAAGCACTAGTAGTACAATAAAGAATAGGATACTATACACACACACACACACACACACACACACACACACACACACACACACATA
>NW_023631177.1:0-1564 GCF_014905685.2 Nematolebias whitei | reverse complement strand
CAATTAAGATCTTGATTCAGGAAAGGTCTCACTTGGGCTTGTAACCTGTGAAAAATCTCTTTTTTGTTTTTCACGTTACTTATTTGTAAGTTATCTTAACCACCCTAGAATCTCACTTGCTTTTCATTTAACGCCTCACCAGATGTCTCACTTTTGTATTATACTGGGTCTTGGCTTAAACTGTTTTTTCTTTTTCACTATTTAATCAGGTCTTGATTGTATGGGCAAAACAGCTTCACTTTAACAGGGTCTCAGCCTTGTTTTGAGCAAACAACCTCACTGTTCAACTTTGCTTATATAAAAAAAGAAAAGTCTCATACTCACCTTGTGTGAGAGATGTGGGACGGAGCTCCGCCGGTCTGTCCCCGATGTCTCGAACCTGAACCTATCCCGCTGGCCTGTGACACAATCAGCGTCCGGGGCTTTTGGGCGGCCTATTGC
This sequence comes from Nematolebias whitei, assembly GCF_014905685.2. Classification (NCBI taxonomy): domain Eukaryota; kingdom Metazoa; phylum Chordata; class Actinopteri; order Cyprinodontiformes; family Rivulidae; genus Nematolebias; species Nematolebias whitei. Next base: position 1,123 of record NW_023631177.1, on the reverse strand, counting down.
CGACCTTTCAGCGCGTCCTGTCGAGTCCCACCGATGAACAGATTGCGGGGAGCTCCTGGCTGGCTCGCCAAGAATGTTAGGGATTTTTTCCCTCGTATCACCTTTAAAGAATTCACACACAAGACAGAGTATAAGAATTTTGAATGAGCCCTCTGCAGAGGGGGGAGTTCGTAACCTGACCAAACGTCAAGGTGAAGTCTGCCGTTCGACGGGAGAGCTCGTGTTTTATTGTGAGGCAGGAGGAGTGAGCATCAGGCAAAATCAACAGATACAAATTTTCTCCGACGCAGCGGAGCCAGAAAAGATTACTAAACAGACAGCTTGATTACAAAACGGGATAGCCGGAGTAGCGAGGTCAGATCTGAATAACATCATGGTTGTTTAAAAACCCAAGGTCTTGGTCTGACTGCACGTGAACACTTTTGAACAAGACAAATGGCTTTTCTTTAGTTCACACGACTGGAGTTTAATTAAATGATGCGGGGTCAAAAAACAGTTTTAAATGATAACATTTACATTTTATCCAACAGAGTTCCCGTCAGCAGACCTACGTCATGCGTGTCAGTCTTCACAGACGTGTCCCTGTCAGGTTGGGGAGGCACATGCATGTTTCGAGCTGTGGGGGTGCTGTGGCCACCCCACACAGCAGCTCATATAAATGTTTTGGAGGGTCGCATGGTTTTGAATGTGATTCAACATTTTGCTCCTATGCTACGGAATCAACATGTGTTGATTCACACAAACAACAAGTGACTGCTGCATACATAAACAGGCAGGGGTGTGTGCGGTCAGTCCAAATGTTACACATTGCAAGACAGCTGCTGTGTTGGGCACACCAAAATCTGCTCTCCATCAGAGCAGTGTACATCCCCGGTGTTCTGAACAGGGGGGCGGATGTGATGTCCAAGGGCGGTCCGCATGGCGGGAACTGGACCCTCCATCCAGAGCTGATGGCTCGGACGTGGCAGAAATTTGGCAAAGCATCCGTGGACCTGTTTGTAACACGAGAGAATGCTCAGTGTCAACTATGCCCAAAAAAGTTCAATCTGGTCCTCTGGACATTCAAAAAAACCCCAAAACAAAGCAAAAAATATAGAAACGTTTCGTCTCTCATCCAAGAGAC
>NW_023631176.1:0-1565 GCF_014905685.2 Nematolebias whitei | reverse complement strand
CGACCCCTCTGGAGACTTGGGGAGCGTCGACCCCTCTGGAGACTTGGAGAGAACCGCAGATGACGTGGGAACCTGGGGAGCTGCAGCTTGCATCATGGAGTCCAGGGGAGCTGCAGCGGACGACGAAAGGACCTGAGAGTTGGCTGCAGGTGACGAGGGGACCTTGTAGTTGGCTGCAGGTGACGAGGGGACCTGAGAGTTGGCTGCAGGTGACGAGGGGACCTTGTAGTTGGCTGCAGGCGACGGAGAGGCCTGGAGCTCTGCAGCAGACGGCGTGGGAGCCTGGAGAGCTGCAGCGGAGGCAGGAACCGACTCCTCTGCGGTGACGGCAGGAACTGATCTTCTGCGGCAGCGGCGGCGACGGGAAACAGAAACTGATTCTGAGGCAACAGGAGCAGGTGCACCAACGGCGAGGAGCTCAGTAGGTGGAACAGCGGCGAAGATGATGGGTGCAGGAGTCAGAGGAGCAGAGGAAAGTTCAGAAGTGATGGTGGTGCCAATAGGTGCAGGATGGATTATGGGTTTAGACTGTGTATTAGTGATCATGGGCGTGATGAGAGTCCTAATTTCTATTAATAAGCGGTTGTACTCTGGAATCAGAAGGAGGCCTGGCCGTAAAACTAAAAATTCCTCCATCAGGGAAAACAAAACATCTGAGCAGTCTGGGTTATTTTTAGCAGAAGTGAATAAATCTAATAAAGTCTGGTTTATGTATGCAAAATCATGGGGTGAATATGTGACTGACGGGCAAGTGTCACTAGGTGAGGATGTGGTGTCAGGTGTCGCCCCCACCGGAAACTTGGGAGGTGGGTCGGCAGAACACACCCCCACAGAGTCACTGGGAGAATGCCCAGGAGGCACGGTCTGACTGGGTTGGACAGCTGCGGCACGGTGTGACGGTGGGAGGCCGGATTCCGCCCCCACCAGGAACCTGGAAGGTGAGGCGACGGAACCCGCCCCCGTAACGTCACGTGGACCGGACTCGCCGAACCGAACAGGAGTGGACCGGAGCTCCCGCGGGACGCTGGACCTCACCCCCACCGAAAACCTGTGAGGTGAGGCGGCGGGACCAGCTCCCACAAAAACACCGGAACCAACTCTATTATTCTGCCCGGCCGACGAAACCGGCCCGGTCGCCGCGGGCTGCCCTCGGGACCGCTTCCTACCTCCCCGGCGACGGCGGGATGGTCGGGGGACAGGAGCAAAACAGAACTCATCCTCGATTTCTTCGTCCTCCCCCGACGTCCATCCCGAGTAGCCGGGCGAGGCGGACTCAAAAGCAGGAGCCTGGTGGGTTCCCCGGTGCCGAGCCCTGTTTTCTTCGAGGACCAGGAGTGGTGAAGACAGGACTTCCACCTCCTGGTCAAAACGTCCTTGTGGGCGGACGGGTCTGGTCCAGAACCCGCCGCACCGGATTGTACGCTCGCTCATAACAGGGAAGCTCGGAGGAGAAAAAGAAAAAAGGTGAGTTGCCGAGAGAGCCCTGCCCCCTGGGTTCTGATATGTGGTCGGGTCGTAATGTCAGGATTTGTTGGACAGGAACGAACCCAATTGTGCAGACAGGA
>NW_023631175.1:0-1565 GCF_014905685.2 Nematolebias whitei | reverse complement strand
ATTGTTTGTGATGCATCCCACCACCGTTGTATCATCTGCAAACTTTACAATGTGACAGCCTGGATGGGTAGCTGCACAATCATACGTGAGCAGAGTAAACAGGAGGGGGCTCAACACACATCCCTGAGGAGAGCCAGTGCTGAGGGTTATGGTGGAGGAGGAGAGGTTGTGGATCCTCACTTACTGTGGTCTGTTTGTTAAAAAGTCTACTACCCAGTTGCAGATGGAGGGGCTTAGTCCTAGTGTGGATAGTTTGTCCATCAGGGTTTGGGGGATCATGGTGTGAAGGCGGATGTGAAGTCCACAAAGAGCATACGGACGTAAGAGTTTTTCTGCTCCAGGTGGTTGAGCGCAGTGTGGACCACAGAGGAGATTGCATCCTCTGTTGATCGGTTCTCACGGTATGCATACTGATGAGGGTCCTCGTTGATGTTGATGGTTGTTTTGATGCGAGTCATGACCAGTTTTTCAAAGCATTTAGCGACTATCGGGGTGAGGGCCACTGGCCGATAGTCATTCAGACCAGTCACTGTAGAGCTTTTTGGGACTGGGATGATGGTGGCAGTCTTCAGGCAGGTGGGAACTGTCTCCAGGGTAAGTGAGGTGTTAAAGATGTCTGCCAGCACCTCACAGAGCTGATCAGCACATTCCTTCAACACTTTTCCGGGGATGTTGTCTGGGCCAGTTGCTTTGTGCGGATTAATCCTCCTGAAAGTACTCCTTACTTCTGCTGAGGTCACGCTGAGATGCTCTTCATCCAGTGGTGAGGTGAGTCTGGTGCTGGGTGGTCTGTTCGGGTCTTCAAAGCGTGCATTGAACTTGTTGAGGGCATCAGGCAGAGATGGGTCTTTGGGGCATTGTTCACTCCTTCCTTTATAATCTGTTATGCACTTAATGCCCCTCCACATGCTCCGAGGGTCTTGTGAGATGAATTGACCCTCGATCCTCGTTGCATATGTGGCCTTGGCCCTCTTAATACCAGCAACCAGCTCTTTTCTTGTCCTACTCATCCTCTCCTCTTAAACCGGGAGCAGCGCTTCCTCTTCTGCCTGCTGGAACGCCTCCGCCTCTCCTTAACACAAGTGAATGTTTTGATGTAAAACTGGTATTCAGAGGTTTCAACTTTGTTTGCATAAGTTCTAATGAAAGTGTTTATGGATGAATAAAAAACTGCTTAGAATTTTTTTTTTTTCTCCTTGTCCTGTCCGGCATTGTGACAATTAGAATTATTTTCTGAGTGTCAAAGTGATGCCCAACATATTTATTTTCACAAGCAGACCATTATGGCTGGCCTTAATGCTCCACCTGATATATAAATTAAATTTTATTAGAATATGCTTTGGGTTGGCAGCACGGTGGCGCAACTGGTAGAGCTGCTGCCTCTCAGCGAACAGGTCCCTGGTTCAAACCCCGGTCCAGGGGCCTTCTGGGTGGAGTTTGCATGTTCTCTCCGTGCATGCGTGGGTTTTCTCCGGGTACTCCGGTTTCCTCCCACAGACCAAAAACATGCATGTTAGGCTGATTGGTAACTCTAAATTGTCCCTAGGTGTGAGTGAGAGAGTGAA
>NW_023631174.1:0-1565 GCF_014905685.2 Nematolebias whitei | reverse complement strand
ACTTCCCTTCAGACATATTGGAAAGTTTGAAAACATCCCTTCAGACACAATGGCAAGCATGAAAACGTCCCTTCAGACACATTGTCAAGCTTAAAAACATCCCTTTAGACAGAGTGGCAAGCTTGAAAACATCCATTTGGACATTATGGCAAGCTTGAAAACATTGCTTCAGTCAATTTGGCAAACTTGAACAAATCCCTTCTAACATAGTGGCAAACTTGAAAACACCACTTCAGACACATTGACAAGTTTGAAAACATCCCTTTGGACATAGTGGCAAGCTTGAAACCATCCCTTCAGACACATTGGCAAGCCTGAAAACATCCTTTCCGACACATTGACACCCCTTAAACCATCTATTCAGACACATTGACAATTTTGAAAACATCCCATGAAGTCACATTGGCAAGCTTGAAAACATCGTTTCAGACAAATTTACAAGCTTCAAAACATTCCTTTGGACTTAGTGGCAAGCTTGAAAACATCCCTTCAGACATTTTGGCAATCTTGAAACCATCTCTTCATACACATTTGCAAGCTTGAAAACATCCCTTCAGACACATTGGCAAGCTTGAAAACATAATTTCCGACACATTGGCACAGTTTAAACCATCTATTCAGACTCATTGACAAGCTTGAAAACATCCCATAAAGTCACATTGGCAAGCTTAAAAACATCCAATCAGACACATTTACAAGCTTGAAAACATCCCTTTGGACATAGCGGCAAGCTTGAAAACATCCCTTCATACATATTGGCAAGCATCCCTTCAGACAAATTGGCAAACTTGAAAACATCTCTTTTGACATAGTGTCAAGCTTCAAAATGTCCATTCAGACTCATTGACAAGCTTAAAAACATCTCTTCTGACATATTGGCATGTTTGAAAACATTGCTTAAGCCACATTGGCAAGCTTGAAAACATCCCTTCTGACATAGTGGCAAGCTTGAAAACATCCCTTCAGACAAATTTGAAAACTTGAAAACATCTCTTTTGACATAGTGCCATGCTTCAAAATGTGCATTCAGACTCATTGACAAGATTGAAAACATCTCTTCTGACATATTGGCAAGCTTGAAAACATTGCTTAAGACAGATTGGCAAGCTTGAAAGCATCCCTTCTGACACAGTGGCAAGCTTGAAATCATTGCTTAAGATACATTGGCAAGCTTGAAAACATTGCTTAAGACACATTGGCAAGCTTGAAAACATCCCTTCAGACATAATGTAAAGCTTGAAAACATTCGTTCAGACACATTGGCAAGCATGAAAACGTCCCTTCAGACACATTGGCAACCTTGAATACATCCCTTTACACATAGTGGCAAGCTGGAAAACATCCCTTTGGACATTGTGGCAAGCTTGAAAACTTCCCTACAGTCATATTGGCAAACTTGAACAAATCCCTTCTGACAAAGTGGCAAGCTTGAAAACACCACTTCAGACATTTTGGCAAGCTTGAAAACATCCCTTCAGACACATTGGCAAGCTTGAAAACATCCCATAAAGTCACATTGGCAAGCTTGAAAACATCCAATCAGACACATTTACAAGCTTGAAAAC
>NW_023631173.1:628-1566 GCF_014905685.2 Nematolebias whitei | reverse complement strand
CTCAGCCGTCTGAGGAAGTAGAGTCTCTGATGAGCTTTCTTGATCAGGCTGGTGGTGTTGTTGCTCCAGCTGAGGTTGTTGTTCAGGTGCACACCCAAGTACTTGTAGCTGGAGACCACTTCCACCACAGATCTTTGTTTGGGCAGGGTCTGGGCGTAGGTGTGTTTGTTCCGTATGAAATGCCCAATCATATCTTTTGTCTTCTTCACATTGATGTGAAGGTTGTTCTTCCTGCACCAGCTCTCCAGGTGTTCCACCTCTTGCCTGTAGCTGGGCTCATTGTTTGTGATGCATCCCACCACCGCTGTATCATCTGCAAACTTTACAATGTGACAGCCTGGATGGGTAGCTGCACAATCATACGTGAGCAGAGTGAATAGGAGGGGGCTCAACACACATCCCTGAGGGGAGCCAGTGCTGAGGGTTATGGTGGATGAGGAGAAGTCTATTTCCTTGGCTTGGATTTTGACCCAGGTGTCATCCACATATCGGAACCAATGGCTTGGCGTTGTTCCCTCAAAGGAGTTTAGAGCTCTCTGTTCCACTTCCTCCATGTAGAGATTGGCGTAGATAGAAGCGTTCACCAGACACATCAACTCGGTCGATAACAACATCAAGTTCACCAGAGAAGATGGAAACGACAACAAGCTGCCTTTTTTGGACTGTTTGGTTCAGATGGAGAGAGAGGACAGCCTCAACATTGAAGTGTACAGGAAACCAACCCACACAGACCAGTATCTTCTGACTCCCACCATCCACTGGAACACAAACTCTCTGTCATCAGAACTTTACAACATCGGGCCGAATGCGTCCCCACAAAGACAGAAGGGAAGGAAAAGGAACAGAAACACATTCAAGAAGCTCTTCAAACATGTGGATATCCTAACTGGACTTTTGTCAAGTCAGCGAGGAAATCTACAAAACACACTAATAAACAG
>NW_023631173.1:0-528 GCF_014905685.2 Nematolebias whitei | reverse complement strand
TTCAGAAGGATTTTCAACAAACACAAGATCCCAGTACATTTCAAACCCAGCAAGACTCTCAGACAGAGGCTGGTCCACCCTAAAGACAAAACGTTGGTTACGTACTGTAACCCCAGATTCTATGAGTATAAGCGTAGCCCTTTAAGGCTGTCGCTGATGGGTTTATCCCGATATGCGAAGCTTATACGAAATAGAACACCCATACACAAACAGAGTGGTGTAGTGTATGCGGTCCAGCGCAGCGAGGACTGTCTAGACCTCTACATTGGAGAAACTAAACAGCCTCTTCACAGACGCATGGCTCAACACAGGAGAGCTACTTCCTCTGGACAAGATTCAGCTGTTCACCTCCACCTCACAGAGAAGGGACACTCTTTTGAGGACCAAAATGTGCACATTTTGGACCGAGAGGACAGATGGTTTGAGAGGGGAGTGAAGGAGGCAATTTATGTAAAATGAGAAAAGCCGTCTCTTAACAGAGGAGGAGGCCTCAGATTTCCACTTTCTAAAACCTATAATGCAACTTTA
>NW_023631171.1:454-1566 GCF_014905685.2 Nematolebias whitei | reverse complement strand
AAAATAACAGTCTCTGTCCATCTGATAGATTTGAGGTCATCAGGGTCTGATCAGGGTCAGATCAGGTTCACTACAGTCCCCCCTTTGGAAATCATCACCTGTCCATGGGGATGAATTCCAACCGTGAACTTAGACCTTCAAATGTCCTTGAACTTGATGTAATCCAGCAAGGAAGACCAAAGTCAAAAGTAATCCATCAAGGAAGACCAAAGTCAGAAGTAATCCAGCAAGGAAACAAAGTCAAGGTAATTCCACAATGTTCTTGGTATTCCATTGTGTTGATTATAATTCCATATCGTCTCGATAATTCCATTGTAACAATGCTTTAACCCCTTGGAAACAGAGTCTGTAATCCATTGGAAAAAGTCATATAATCCACAACGGTAAATCCACAGCGATTGGAAGTGTTGATTAATCAGCATACAGAGGGGTACCCTTGGGTTGAACTGAAGAAGCGGCCACTGGATGAAGAGTGGAGACCAACGTCAGGATTGCAGGTCGCCTCCAGCGAAGGTTGTCTCCAGCGACGTCCAGCCTGTGCCGTTCTGGTTCAATGTGTCATGCAATTATGTGGTTTAAGGTGGGCTTATGAAGGGGATTTTACATAAGGCCTTAAACTATATGTATCTGGTGTGTAAGCTATTATGGTTGGGAACAGCTACAACTACCAGTTAAGGGGTGGAGAATGCTGATAAGGGTAACTACAGGGGTTTATGCCTATAGAAAAGGGTTCCAAACTATTTTTCCATTTCTAACTTGGTTTAAGTTAGCTTTACATGGTAAAATATAGTTTGGTGTAATTGTCTGTTGTCTTTTAGACGAACGACTTGAGATTGGGTGTTTGGCTTTTCCATAAATGTTTTGGAAGTCTATGGCGAGACTTATCAAAAAGAATTAACTATCCCCCCGAATAGAATTGTTCGAGTAGGTTCGGCTTAAGCGTTTTGAGATCAACGTAGATTATGGTACTCAAAGTAGCAATAATATACATTGACTCCGCAAAGATTGCAATTTAATGAATGAACTGCATGTTGGCATGGTCAAAGGCTTCTTAGTCTCTAACTTACTACACAACAAAATTCATTCTTACCTCAGAAACAACCAAAATCAAC
>NW_023631171.1:0-354 GCF_014905685.2 Nematolebias whitei | reverse complement strand
TACTACACAACAAAATTCATTCTTACCTCAGAAACAATACCAAAATCAACTAAACAACGTTTCAGCACCGACAAGAGTAGTGACTACGCATCTAGAAACATCGTTTCACAGCTTCTCCTCACCCTGGTTGCCAGATTCAGTCACGCTGTCCCGTTTATTCAAGGGTAGGTCCTGTGAGTTTAAACTATGGTTAAGTTTATTATCCATTAGTTATCTTCTGCTTGGATGACCCTTGTTCCCACGAGGTCAGATTTTGTGAGATCTTTGTCTCCTGAGGAGTTATTGCACGCCTTGTGTTGTTTAATCTGGTTACGATGTACCCATTTAACAGTTGGCTCTTTTTGGCCTTTACTG
>NW_023631170.1:0-1566 GCF_014905685.2 Nematolebias whitei | reverse complement strand
GTAAAGAGGGTGGGTCCTAAGACTGAGCCTTGTGGTACACCATTGTTAACTGTTAAATAACTGGAGGAAGTACCATTATTACACATTGCCTCCGGTCTGAAAGATAGTTAGAGAACCAACCAATGGTGTGTTCTGAGAAACCAATTTCTGAGAGTTTATGACACAAGATGATCCACAGTGTCAAAAGCTTTAGACAGGTCTTAGAAAAGTGCAGCACAATAATCCTTAGCATCCAGTGCTTCAACAACGTCATTAAGAACCTTCAGTGAAGCAGTGGTTGTGCTGTGTTGTTTCCTGAAACCGGATTGATGGGGAAGTAAGATGTTAAATGAGTCCAGGTATTTTTTGATTTGAGAGTTTATCAGTTTTTCTAGAACCTTGGCTAAAATGCAGAGTTTAGAGATTGGTCGATAGTTGTTCAGTGAGGTGGGGTCACCTCCCTTCAGCAAAGGAAGAACAAAGGCTGTTTTCCAAGTGTCTGGGATGGCGTTTTGTCTTATGGCGAGATTGAAGATATGGGTCACAGGGGACTGTGATGATATGAGCAGCCAGCCTTAAAAAATAAGGTGGAAGTTCATCAGGACCTGCAGATTTTTTAGGGTCAAGATCTTTTAACAGGTTATTAACCTCACTGACTGAGAATGGAGAAAAAGAGAAGCTGTGATTAACTGAGGATTGACTTGTAGTAGGGATTTGATTTGTAGAAGTTTGGTTATTAGGGGAAATGGTTGATTTTCTGTTAGTAACTGTGTCAAATAAAAAACTAGAAGCAACAAAATGTTTGAAACAGTTCAGGATCTCGTGCTTATTTGACACAGGAACAGAGTTGATGAGAAGTTGTGATGGGAGGTCAGATGATGGGGGGTGCCTGAGAGATTTGATGGTTTTCCAGAATCTGTTGGGGTCATTTAGATTTTTGGAGGTCTGAGATAAGAAATAGTTGTGTTTTGCTGCTTTGACAGCAGTTGTACATTTATTCCTCATCTGTCGAAAACTCAACCAATCAGTGTCTGAGTCAGATTTTCTCACTGCAGCCCAAAGATGATCTCTCCTGTGTAGGAGGTCAGCTAGCTCTGGAGTAAACCAGGGGCTGTCTCGTCCCTTTATTCTGAACTGACGTAAAGGAGCATGTTAGTTCACGAAAAAAATGAAACTATTATGAAAATGGTTCCAAGCGGAGTTCACGTCATCAGTTAACAGAATATGATGCCAGTCAAAGTGAGACAGATCCCAGTGGAAAGACTGTTCACAAAAATGTTTCAGATCCCTTTTTTGAATTAATCTGGGCTTAGAAGGTGGAAGTTTAATATCTCTCAAAGCAGCTGTCACACAATGATCACTCAAAATATCAGTGAATACACCTGTACCAGGGAATTTGTGAGGCATATTAGTTAGAAATAGCTCTAAGATGGAAGATTTTTCAGGACGATTTTTATTTAATCTAGTGGGAGAATCGATCAGTTGGGTTAAATTGAGAGACAGGCAGCAATCCTTGAATTTATCACAGAGGGGGGTCGATTTACACCAATCAATGTTGAGGTCTCCAGCCAAAAGGATCTCTTTGAA
>NW_023631169.1:0-1567 GCF_014905685.2 Nematolebias whitei | reverse complement strand
TCCCTCACACATCTTTTCTCTCCATTTAAACTCCTTCATTCCCCATCTTTAAAACTCTTCTATCTGCCAGTAATTAATCCAGATATTTTCAGAAATGTCTGTTGGTTTCAAAAGCTGCAAGTGAGAAAATCATGGCCGTATGATTTTTTCAGTGCCAATTAATGTAAATGTGTGATATGTTTTAAATCGTTTTTAATTAAACGACTCACTGTTGTGGTGGGTCAAAAATTAAAACACGTTTCCGTCCACATTTAATCATTCAAGGCACGATAGTACTCAGTCCAGAAAAATGAAAGAATCCGTTTAAATTATGGATAATATCAGACAGGTATCGTTCATTACAACTGTGTTTATTAAAAAATAACTGCGTTGTTTTGTTCTTATGCTGCCTTGATAGGCAATAAATAGTAAGTAAATTAGTAAGGCCTGCTAGCAAGGCCTGCTAACAGCCGAACTGAGCTCTGCCATGCTGCTGTAGATTGATTTCTTTTTCACTTTTGGTGCTTTGTTTTTGTATTTTTTTCTGTTAACATATAAAAAAGCTCTCCGTAACGCTATAACTTTATATTACTCATCTTTAATAGAGAAGAATAAAAATAACCCTAGGTTTCTGTTTAGTACTATTGCTAGACTAATTAAAAGTCCCATTTCTGTTGAACCATGTATCCCTACAACTATAAGTAGTGATGACTTCATGAGATTCTTTATTAATAAAATTATTTCAATTAGAGAGAAAATTCAAACCATCTTTCCTTCTTATATCTCTAGTCCCCTGTCAAATGAGGCAACTTTAAAAATTTCACTAGAGCCTGATTTATGTTTGGACAGTTTTTGTCCTGTTGAGCTCTCTGAATTGTCAAAAATAATATCCAAACCATCAACATGCCTGCTAGATCCCATCCCAACCACACAGTTTAAAGAGGTATTTCCCCTAATTAATGTCCAAGTCTTGGATCTACTTAATTTGCCTTTAATGGATGGTTATGTACCACAGTGCTTTAAGATTGCTGTAATTAAACCTTTACTTAAGAAGTCTGATCTTGATTCAGAAATTCTGGCCAACTATAGACCTATATCTAATCTAACTTTCATCTCAAAAATTCTAGAGAAAATAGTTGCAGGTCAGTTGCGTGAACATCTACAAAGAAATAATCTGAAGAGTTTCAGTCAGGGTTTAGAACTTATCATAGCACAGAAACAGCACTAGTAAAAGGAACTAATGATATTCTCATAGCCCCAGACAATGGACTTGTGTCTATACTGGTCCTGTTAGACCTCAGTGCTGCATTTGATACAGATGATCACCATTTTTTACTAGAGAGGCTTGAATATGACATTGGGAGTACAGGAACAGCTCTAAAATGGTTTAAATCATATCTATCTGATAGATTCCAGTTTGTAAGTGTAAATAATAAATCTTCTTCATACACCAAAGTTAGTCATGGAGTTCCTCAGGGCTCAGTGCTTGGGCCAATACTCTTTACTTTATATATACTTCCATTAGGTAAAGTTAAGAAACAGCATGGGATAAATTTTCATTGTTATGCTGATGACACACAATTAGGGG
>NW_023631168.1:0-1567 GCF_014905685.2 Nematolebias whitei | reverse complement strand
GCTTCGGTTCTGCCATCTGGGGTCTATTCAGTGATCAAATCATGTCATAACCACTGCTTGTTATATACCAAATCTGCAAATTCTTCCATCTCATAACTATGCTGTTTCACTGTATCCTAAACAAAATTCTTCTAATTCAATTCAATTAAGACTATGTCTAGACTTCAAGACATCACAGAGACCATAAGCACTGCACAAAAACGTCTACATGCACCTTTGTTCACAAAGCACATCTTCTTAAACTCACCATGTACTCATCTCTGTTCTCCTTATGCACTCATAGGACCTGTGTGAAATCTCAAGATGTTTAGAGTCCTTTCATTTACCCACTAGAATTGTTGTTTTCCCATAAATAACCTAGTTCAGGTAGCTCTTAGAAGGAAACAGCTCCTAAACTCTAAACAACATTTTCAATATGTGATAAAATCATTTAGACTGATTAATTTAACCCAAGCATTTCAATTTGTGTTTAGTTAAGAGTTTCTTTGACCAGAATAAATTTTTCCTTCATTTTACAAGTGTCAAGGATTTTGTTTATTACTTATTTTCCATTTTGTTTTGTTTTGTTTCTTTTCTTTTGTTGAATTTATAACCTGATTTTATTGTCAATTCCAAGAAGAAATTTTGGCTAATTTGTTTACCATGTGTCATCCAGAAATGCTTAAACTTAATTTGACCTGTTTTATTTCTCCTTCTTTCGGCTTTTCCCTTTTCAGAAGTCGCCACAGTGAGTCATCCTCCTTCACTCCACTCTTTCCTATACACCCTATGTCCTCACACCAACTACCTCCATGTCCTCTCCAACTGCATTCCTATACCTCCTCTTTGGCCTTTGTCAGACCTACTCCTCACTTCCTCCAGGACCACCCCTACTCCATTTCTCTTTCTATCCACACCCTGATAAAACAGTTCGAACCCAGCACCAATGCTGCGAGCCTTGCTGCTCTTCCACTTGGTCTCTTGGACACCTAAAACATCTACCTTCCTTCTCTGCATCATGTCAGCAGCTCTCTACCTTTGCATGTCTGTGCAGTACGTTTGTTGTCAATTTAGCTCTGTCCCTCGCCCGCTTAGTGAGTGGCTGTCTGCCATCTTCGTCTTCCCACACAGCGAGCTGTTCCAACAATACCTCCAGCTGACTCCCTCTGACTCCATCTCTCGTATAAATTTGGTTAATTACAGCTCGTACACGGGATGTCCCCCTCTGGCCCTCTGGCGTTGAGTTTCAAACCATTGCTGCAGATCAACTATTCCAGAGGTCACTGCCTCCTCCTTTACCTTTGACACTGATTGAACAGACAATTGTTCTTCGACCTTGCTCTCTTATCACCCTGTTTCTTGTCTGGCAGCCGACAACTGTGGTTTAATCAACTGCGTCCTCATATTGTCTAAGTCCGCCGCCTCTATATCTTTCTGTTTTTTTCCTATTTTAAACGATGTATTACATTTCTCTCCCAACGTTCAGTGACTGAAAATGGCGTTCAGATCTCCTCCTGCCAAGATCACCCCTAAAATGAGAGCATTAAAAATGTTCAGCCAACGACCTCCTCTCTGCTCACCCTTGTTT
>NW_023631167.1:0-1567 GCF_014905685.2 Nematolebias whitei | reverse complement strand
GGAACTTAATCTGTGTTTCTGGACTCAAATCAATGAAATAACAGTTCTTGTCCCAGGATCAGGTTTTTGACCTGAGGCTTAGTTCACTACAGTCCCCCCTTTGGAAATCATCGCCTGTCCATAGGGATGAATTCCAACATGAACTTACGCCTTCGAATGTCCTTGAGCTTGATGTAATCCACCAAGGAAAAACAAAAGTCAAAGGAGGTAATCCCACAACGATTTAGGTAATCCATAATGTTGTTGGTAATTCCATAATGTTGTTGGTAAATCCATTGTAGCAATGCTTTAACCCCTTGGAAACAAAGTCTGTAATCCATTGGAAAAAGTCATATAATCCACAACGATAAATCCACAACGAATGGAGGTGTTGATTGATCAGCATACAGAGGGGTTCCCTTGATTGAACTGAAGATGCAGCCACTGGATGAAGAGTGGAGACCAACGTCAGGATTGCAGGTCTCCTCCAGCGAAGGTCGTCGCTGGGTGACGTCCAGTCGGTGCCGTTCTGGTTCAATGTGTCATGCAATTATGTGGTTTAAGGTGGGCTTATGAAGGGGATTTTACATAAGGCCTTAACCTATATGCACCTGGTGTGTAAGCTATTAAGATTGGGAACAGCTACAGCTACCAGTTAAAGGGTGGAACATGCTGAAAAGGGTAGTTATAGGGGTCTATACCTATAGAAGGGTGTTCCAACTATACCACCATCGCTAACATTATCTATGTTAGACTTACATGGCCACTATAGTTGGTTTACTTGTCTGTTGCCTTTTAGACGAACGACTTGAGATTGGGTGTTTGGTTTCCCCATAAATGTTTTTGGAGTCTATGGCGAGACTCATCAAAAAGAATTAGCTATCCCCCCGAATAGAATTGTTCGAGTAGGTTCGGCTTAAGCGTTGTGAGACCAATGTAGATTATGGTACTTAAGGTAGCATTAACCTACGTTGACTCCCCAAAGATTAGGTTTTAACGAGTGAACTACATGTTGGCATAGTTAAAGTCCTTTACAGTCTCCAACTAAAATACACACAAAACTCATTCTTACCTCAGAAACAATACCAAAACCAATTAAACGATGTCTCAACATCGACAAGAGTAGTGACTAAGCAACTACAAACATCGTTTCACTGCTTCTTCTCACCCTGGTTGTCAGATTCAATCACGCTGTCCCGTTTGAGTGGTTTCTTTGCACACCTTGTGTGGTTTAACCTGGTTTCGATGTACCCATTTAACAATTGGCTCTTTTTGGCCTTTACTGATTTTTATCTGATAGACAACTGGAGACAGTTTGTCTGTTATCAGATGGGGTCCAGTCCATCTAGGCATAAGTTTACGGGCGAGAGTTCCGGTCCCGGACTCTCTTCTCCCAGTTGTGGGGGCAAACGTGTAGTACCAGACCCTGTCTCCCACTTGGAGTTCCTCGTGAGAGGCCTTTTGGTTGTAGTACGCTTTGCGTCCGTCAACTGATTTTTCCAGGTTTTTCTGTGCGAAAGCAAAAGTGTTTTTAAGGTGTTTTTCCAAGTCTTTCATGTATTGTTGTGTAGTGTAGGCTGTTGCCATG
>NW_023631166.1:990-1567 GCF_014905685.2 Nematolebias whitei | reverse complement strand
ACAAGAAAAAGTTAATAGATTGCCTGAAAATTTTGGAGCAGGACAAGGCTATTGACCGTTTTCTGTACCACAGACTGTACCCAGGGGAGGCCACACCTAGTCTGTATGGTTTACCTAAAAGCCACAAACAAGGTGTACCTTTAAGACCAATCGTTAGCATGATTAACTCTGTCACTTATAATGTTTCCAAATATCTGGCGTCTGTACTCATCCCTTTAGTTGGCAGCTCAGAACACCACATACAGAACACCATGGACTTTGTGGATAAGGTGAGGGATGTCATCATGGAGACTGGTGAAACAATGGTCTCTTTTGATGTCACATCACTCTTTACGTGCATTCCTGTTGATGATGCAGTAGAGGTGGTCAGTTTAAAATTAAAATCAGACACCACTCTGAGCAGCAGGACCACGCTTTCCACAGAACAACTGTGTGAACTCTTGAAACTGTGCCTGCAATTAACCTACTTCACATATGGGGAGCAATATTATAGGCAGAAACATGGGTGTGCTATGGGGTCTCCAGTTTCTCCTATTGTTGCCAACCTGTACATGGAGGAGGTAGAAAAGAGAGCCTT
>NW_023631166.1:149-890 GCF_014905685.2 Nematolebias whitei | reverse complement strand
TTTCAGGGACACCACCAAGTCATTGGTTCAGGTATGTTGACGACACCAGGGTTAAAATTAAATCACAGGAAGTCCAACATTTTACTGACCACATCAACTCTGTGGATAAATACATCAAGTTCACACGAGAAGATGAAAAATTGGCAAGTTGGCTTTCTTGGACTGTGAGGTCTCAGTCTCTGATAGAGGACATTTGCAAACTGAGGTGTACCGCAAACCCACCCACACAGACCAGTATTTGCAGTTTGACTCCCATCACCCTTTGGAGCACAAGTTAGGAGTCATCAGGACTCTGTATCACAGAGCAGACAGCGTCCCCACTAGCTCAGGAGCCAGGCAGAAAGAGAAATCCCACACAAGACAGGCTCTAGAGCAATGTGGATATCCTAACTGGGCCTTCCTAAAAGCAGAGAAGAAACCCAAACAGGAATCCAGTCAGCCAACAGGTGAAAAGGAGGAACCCAGACCCAGACCAGTGGTCATTCCATATGTTGAGGGAGTATCAGAGAAACTGAGACATTTATTTTCTAAACATAACGTCCCAGTGGCTTTTAAACCCCAAAATACATTACGGCAAAGACTGGTTCATCCCAAAGATCCAGTCCCCCGGCACAAACAGAGTAATGTTGTGTATGCTGTTCAGTGTCAGGAGGGCTGTGATCAGTCTTACATCGGGGAAACAAAACAGCCACTGGCCAAAAGGATGGCCCAGCACAGAAGATCAACATCATCAGGCCAGGA
>NW_023631165.1:409-1567 GCF_014905685.2 Nematolebias whitei | reverse complement strand
AAATGTCAATATTTTATTCGTAATATAACATAGATGACAGATCAAAAGTTTAATCTGAGTAAATGTAACATTTTAAAGGAAAAATATGTTGATTCAAAATTTCACAGTGTCAACAAATCCCCAAAAAGTTGGGACAAGTGGCTGGAAAAAGGAAATTGAGCATATAACAAACAGCTGGAAGACCAATTAACACTAATTAGGTCAACTGACAACATGATTGGGTATAAAAAGAGCTTCTCAGAGTGTCAGTGTCTCTCAGAAGCCAAGATGGTAAGAGGATCACCAATTCCACCATTGTTGCGCAGAAAGATAGTGCAGCAATACCAGAATGGTGTTACCCAGCGTAAAATAGCAAAGACTTTTAAGTTATCATCATCAACCGTGCATAACATCATCAAAAGATTCAGAGAATCTGGAACAATCGCTGTGCGTAAGGGTCAAGGCCGTAAAACTCTACTGGATGCTCGTGATCTCCGGGCCCTTAAACGTCACTGCACCTCAAACAGGAATGCCACTGTCAAGGAAATAACAGAATGGGCTCAGGAATACTTCCAGAAAGCATTGTCAGTGAACACAATCCACCGTGCCATCCGCCGTTGCCAGCTGAAACTCTACAGTGCAAAGAGGAAGCCATTTCTAAGCAAGCTCCACAAGCTCAGACGTTTGCACTGGGCCAGGGGTCATTTAAAATGGAGTGTGGCAAAATGGAAGACTGTTCTGTGGTCAGATGAGTCACGATTTGAAGTTCTTTATGGAACACTGGGACGCCATGTCATCCGGACCAGAGAGGACAAGGATAGCCCAAGTTGTTATCAACGCTCCGTTCAGAAGCCTGCATCACTGATGGTATGGGGTTGCATGAGCGCTTGTGGCATGGGCAGCTTGCATGTCTGGAAAGGCACCATTAATGCAGAGAACTATGTTCAGGTTCTAGAACAACATATGCTCCCATCTAGACGTCATCTCTTTCAGGGAAGACCCTGCATTTTTCAACACGATAATGCCAGACCACATTCTGCAGCAATCACAACATCATGGCTACGTAGGAGAAGGATCCGGGTACTGAAATGGCCAGCCTGCAGTCCAGATCTTTCACCTATAGAGAACATTTGGCGCATCATAAAGAGGAAGGTGCGACAAAGAAGGCCCAAGACGACT
>NW_023631165.1:0-309 GCF_014905685.2 Nematolebias whitei | reverse complement strand
CCTGTATTAGACATGAATGGGAGAGCATTCCTATTTCTAAACTTGAGAAACTGGTCTCCTCTGTCCCCAGACGTCTGTTGAGTGTTGTAAGAAGAAGGGGGGATGCCACACAGTGGTAAAAATGGACTTGTCCCAACTTTTTTGGGATTTGTTGACGCCATGAAATTTGGAAACAACAGATTTTTCCCTTAAAATGATACATTCTCTCAGTTTAAACTTTTGATCTGTGATTTGTGTTCTATTCTGAATAAAATATTAGATGTTGGCACCTCCACATCATTGCATTCAGTTTTTATTCACAATTTGTTT
>NW_023631164.1:0-1567 GCF_014905685.2 Nematolebias whitei | reverse complement strand
GGAAGTGGAAGATCAAAGTCTCAGAGCCTGGTGAAGCAGTGAAAGTAAAAGAACGAGGTCTCAGAGCCCGGAGGAGCAATGGAATTGTCTTGGAGCTTGGGAGAGTAGTGGAAATGGAAAATTGACGTTTCAGAGCCTGAAAGAGCAGTAGATGAGGAAGATTGAGGTCTCAGAGCCTGGAGGAGCTGTGGAAGTTGAAGATTGATGTCTCTGAGCGATGAGGAGCAGCAGAAGTGGAAGATCAAGGTCTCGGAGCCTGGAGGAGCAGTGGAAGTGGATGATCAATGTCTCAGAGCCTGGATGAGCATTGGAAGTGGACGGTCAAGGCCTAGGAGCCTGGAGGAGCAGTGGAAGTGGAAGATTGAGGTCTCAGTGCCTGGAGGAGCAGTGGACGTTGACGATTGAGGTCTCGGAGCCAGTAGGAGCAGTGGAAGTGGAAGATCAAGGTCTCGGAACCTAGAGGAGCGGTGGAAGGGGCTCAGAGCCTGGGAGAGCAGTGATAGTAGAAGATTGAGATATCGGAGCCAGGAGGAGCAGTGGAAGTCAAAGATAGTGGTCTCAGAGCATGGGAGAGCAGTGGAAGTGGAAGATCGAGGTCTCAGAGCAAGGAGGAGCAATGGAAGTGTCTCGGAGCCTGGGAGTGCAGTAGAAGTGGAAAATTGAGGTCTCGGAGCCTGGAGGAGCAGTGGAAGTCGAAGATTGAGGTTTCAGAGGGTGGAAGAGCAGTGAAAGTGGAAGTGGAAGATCGACGTCTCAGAGCCTGGATGAGCATTGTAAGTGGAAGGTCAAGGCCTAGGAGCCTGGAGGAGAAGTGGAAGTTGATGATTGAGGTCAAGGAGCCGGGAGGAGCAGTGGAAGTGGAAGATCAAGGTCTCGGAACCTAGAGGAGAAGTGGAAGGGGCTCAGAGCCTGGGAGAGCAGTGGAAGTAGAAGATCGAGATCTCAGTGAGAGCAGTGGAAGTGGAAGATCGAGGTCTCAGAGCCTGGAGGAGAAGTGGAAGTGGAAGATAAAGGTCTTGGAGCATAGGAGAGCAATGGAAGTGGAAGATCGAGGTCTCAGGCATGGAGAAGCAGAGGAAGTAGAAGATCGAGGTCTCAGTGCCTGGAGGAGCAATGGAAGTGTCTCGGAGCTTGGGAGAGCAGTGCAAGTGGAAGATCGAGGTCTCGGAGCCTGGAGGAGCAGTGGAAGTGGTAGATCGAGATCTCGGAGCCAGGAGGAGCAGTGGAAGTGGATGACCGAGATCTCGGAGCCTGGAGGAGCAATGGATGTGTCTCGGAGCTTGGGTGAGCAGTGGAAGTGGAAGATCGAGGTCTCAGAGCATGGAGGAACAGTGGAAATTGAAGATTGAGGTCTTGGAGGCAGGAGGAGCAGTGGAAGTCGAAGATCAAGGTCTTATAGGCTGGAGGAGCAGTGGAAGTGGAAGATGGATGTCTCGGAGCCTGGCAGAGTAATGGAAGTTGAAAATCAATGTCTCGGGGCCTGGGAGAGCAGTAGATGAGGAAGATTGAGGTCTCGGAGCCTGGAGGAGCTGTGGAAGTTTAAGGTTGAGGTCTCGGAGCCAGGAGG
>NW_023631163.1:0-1567 GCF_014905685.2 Nematolebias whitei | reverse complement strand
TATAAATTAAAACTCTGATGAACCAGATTCTACAAAAACATTACATTTAAATTTTTATAGGTTTTCATCATCATTTGATGTATTTGCACTCATTGTGTCTACTTTTAATGTTCATTTTAAATGTGTGGTTTTCTTTCTTGTTCACATATATACATTTTATTTTTAGCTTTGCTTTAAAGTTCTTGTTTTGTGATTTGTACATTCGTGAGTTAAAATAAAGTTGAACTGAAGGTCGTCTCTTTTCTTTAAACATGTTTGAGGGAAATATTCCTGAGATCCAATAGTTTTGTGTCTTTTTATGATTTTCAGCTGAGTTAACAGTAACTAAAGTGAAAACAGGATTTCATGATGAAGCTGGCACCGTTTATTTTATTTTTTTTTTATCTTCAACGCTAATATATATATATATATATATATATATATATATATATATATATATACAGGTCCTTCTCAAAAAATTAGCATATTGTGATAAAGGTAATTATTTTCCATAATGTAATGATAAAAATGAAACTTTCATATATTTCAGATTCATTGCACACCAACTGAAATATTTCAGGTCTTTAATTATTTTAATACTGATGATTATTGCATACAGCTCATGAAAACCCAAAATGCCTGTCCCAAAAAATTAGCATATCATGAAAAGGTTATCTAAACAAGCTATTAACCTAACCATCTGAATCAACGACGTAACTCTAAACACCTGCAAAAGATTCCTGAGGCTTTTAAAAACTCCCAGCCTTGTTCATTACTCAAAACCACAATCATGGGTAAGACTGCCGACCTGACTGCTGTCCAGAAGGCCATCATTGACACCCTCAAGCAAGAGGGTAAGACACAGAAAGAAATTGCTGAACGAATAGGCTGTTCCCAGAGTGCTGTATCAAGGCACCTCAGTGGGAAGTCTGTGGGAAGGGAAAAGTGTGGCAGAAAACGCTGCACAACGAGAAGAGGTGACCGGACCCTGAGGAGGATTGTGGAGAAGGGCCGATTCCAGACCTTGGGGGACCTGCGGAAGCAGTGGACTGAGTCTGGAGTAGAAACATCCAGAGCCACCGTGCACAGGCGTGTGAAGGAAATGGGCTACAGGTGCTGCATTCCCCAGGTCAAGCCACTTTTGAACAAGAGACTGCGTCAGAAGCATCTCGCCTGGGACTGCTGCTGAGTGGTCCAAAGTTATGTTCTCTGATTACAGTAAATTTTGCATTTCCTTTGAAAATCAAGGTCCCAGAGTCTGGAGGAAGAGAGGAGACACAGAATTCACATTGCTTGAGGTCCAGTGTCAAGTTTCCACAGTCACTGGGGTGCCATGTCAGCTGCTGGTGTTGGTCCACTGTGTTTTATCAAGCGCAGGGTCAGTGCAGCTAGCTATCAGGAGATTTTGGAGCACTTCATGCTTCCATCTGCTGAAAAGCTTTATGGAGATGAAGATTTCATTTTTCAGCACGACCTGGCACCTGCTCACAGTGCCAAAACCACTGGTAAATGGTTTATTAACCATGGTATTACTGTGCTCTATTGGCCTGCCAACTCTCCTGACCTGAACCCCATAGAGAACCTGTGG
>NW_023631162.1:0-1568 GCF_014905685.2 Nematolebias whitei | reverse complement strand
AGAAAAAACAAACAACAAGAGAAAGATAGAAAAGAAAAAGAGTCCACGGACACCAAGCAGTGAACAGAGTGAAAAGAATTTAAATCAGACAGGCGTGAATCGTGACATATCCCCACCTCAAGGGACGCCTCCTGGCGTCCCACCTGGTTGGTCCGGATGATCGGCATGGAAGGCAGTGATGAGGGATTTGTCCAAGATGTGGCGAGAAGGAACCCAGGAGCGTTCCTCAGGGCCATAACCCTCCCAGTCGACCAGATACTGGAGGCCGCGACCCCTCCTCCTAGAACGGAGGAGGCGATGGACCGTGTAGGCAGGAGACCCGTCAATCAGGCGGGCGGGTGGGGGGGAGCGAACTGAAGGGTGAAATTTGGACGAGATGACGGGTTTAACGCAGGAGACGTGAAAAGTGGGGTGCACACGAAAGGACTTGGGTAGGGTGAGACGTACAGAGACTGGATTGATAATCTTGGAGATGGGAAAAGGACCAATAAAACGGGGAGCAAGTTTGCGAGACTGGGCCTTGAGGGGAAGGTTCTTGGTGGAGCCAGACGTTTTGGCCCACCTTATAGGTGGGTTGACAAGATCTACGGCGATCAGCTTTCTTAATATAAATCGCCGTAGTTTTCAGTAGGGCTCGTCTGGCTCTCCTCCAGGCCCTCTGGCATTTGAGAGCCATCAGGTGAGCAGAGGGAACCACAGCCTCGCGCTCCTGGAGGGAAAAAAACGGGGGTTGAAAACCAAAAACAACATAAAAAGGGGAGAGACCAGTGGCGGAGGAGGGGAGGGAATTGAGTGCATGCTCAACCCAGGGTAGAGCAAGGGACCATTTGTCGGGGTCCTTGTGACACAAGAGGCGTAATTTACTCTCCACCTCCTGGTTGGCTCTTTCAGTCTGACCATCAGTCTCGGGATGAAACCCTGAAGAGAGACTGATGGAGATGCCTAATAGGCTGCAAAACTCCCTCCAAAAGAGGGAAACGAACTGAGGACCCCTATCTGAGACAATGTCAAGGGGAAGCCCGTGGAGTCTAAACACTTCTCGGGCCATGATATGAACGAGCTCTTTAGAAGAGGGCAGTTTGGGAAGGGGAACCAGGTGGGTCATCTTAGAGAAAGGGTCCACGACAGTAAGAATGACAGAATGACCTTCAGAGTCCGGGAGACCGGTTATAAAATCCATCCCAATGTGGGACCAAGGACGTTTAGGACAGGGGAGAGGGCGAAGCAGTCCAGCAGGAGGACGCCTGGACGTCTTGGACTGTGAACACAGGGGACAGGAGCGGACGAAAGACTGGACGTCTTTAAACAAGGAATCCCACCAGAACTGTGACCGAACCACAGAGAGAGTCTTAGTAAGACCCGGGTGGATGGTGATGAGGTGTTGAACCACAACGGCGTTGGACCAGCAACCGGTCCGTGAGGCAGATGTCGAGGTCAGACAGACGAGGGTTGTTACCAGAGCGCAGAAAAACGACGGTACCAAACAGGAGCAGGCGAGAAGACGGTGTGAGGCAGGCGTGAGTCGAAAACCGATGAGAGGAGACGTAGATCCAATGAGGAGCAGGCTG
>NW_023631161.1:0-1568 GCF_014905685.2 Nematolebias whitei | reverse complement strand
ACCCCCTCGGAGTAGGAGAGATGAGGAGCGTCAGCCGGGACCCCCTCGGAGTAGGAGAGATGAGGAGCGTCAGCCGGGACCCCCGAGGAGTAGGAGAGATGAGGAACGTCAGCCGGGACCTCCTCGGAGTAGGAGAGATGAGGAGCGTCAGCCGGGAGCCCCCCCCGGAGTAGGAGAGATGAGGACCCACCTCAGGAATGGCTGCAACAGGAGTCTTTAGAGTCTCTATTTCTGTTAACAAAAAATCATACTCGGGGAGCAAAGAAAGGCCTGGGATAGAAAGTAAAAAATCCTCCATCTGGGTCAAAACTAAATCAAAGGAGGACGGGTTTCTTTTAGCAGAACTTAATAGTTTGAGAATTGTCTGATTTATATGAAAAATATCCTCAGGGGAAAAAAAAGGAAGGTCTGTATGAGTGGGTGTGGTGACGGGTGCCGCCCCCACCGGAAACCTGGAAGGTGAGGCGGCGGGACACGCCCCCACGGTGTCACAAAGAAAACTCTGCGGAGGTACGGCCAGGCTGGGTCAAACAGCCGCAGCGCGGAGTGGCGGTGAGAGGCCGGATTCCGCCCCCACCAGGAACCTGGAAGGTGAGGCGACGGAACCCGCCCCTGTAACGTCAACCGGACCGGACTTACCGAACCGAGCAGGAGTGGACCGGAGCTCCCACGGGACGCTGGATCTCACCCCCACCGGAAACCTGGGAGGTGAGGCGGCGAACCCCGCTCCCATGAAAACACCGGAACCAGCCCTGAAGTTCTGCTCGGCAGCGACCGCGCCGGCCGCCGCAGAATGCCTCCGGAACCGTCCACCGTGGCGGCGGCGGCGGGACGGTGGATGGACGGAGACGGAGAGGAGCTCGTCCATAACGGCACGAGGAGGGAAAAAAGAAAAATGGTGAGTGTTGCCGAGTGAGAACCCTGCCCGCTGGGTTCTGTTCTGGTCCGGTCGTACTGTTAGGATTTATGGTCGGAGCGAACCCAGAGTGCAGAAAAGGGACTCAACTCGGCAGATATACAAAAATAGGTTTTTAATGATAAATGAAAAGTACAAAAAAAACGAGCTGACGGGGCAGCAAAACTTACATAAACAAGGAAGGAGGCACGGGGAACTCAGGAGACACGGGGAACTCGAGGGACCAGGAAGACAAGGAGAGACTCAGGAGACCCAAGGAAGCGTACCAAACGAAGACGACCCGACAAAGGACAAGACAGAATAGGACTGCTTAAATACAGGGAGAAGACAAGACATGATGACAAACAGCTGGGACGAGACACAGGTGACAACAATGGAAACTAATGAGGGAGCATGAGGGAAACAGACACACCGGGCCACAGAAAAGTAACATCCTTACATCCCTTCAGACACATTTGCAAGCTTGAAAACATCACTTTGGACATAGATGCAATTTTGAAAACATCACTTTAGCCAGAGTGTCAAGCTCTAAAACATCCCTTCAAACACATTGACAAGCTTAAAAATATCCCATAAAGTCACATTGACAAGCTTGAAAACATCCCTTCAGACACATTTGCAAGCTTGAAAAAATCCCTTCTGAAATAGTGGC
>NW_023631160.1:0-1568 GCF_014905685.2 Nematolebias whitei | reverse complement strand
ATTATTATTATTATTTTTTATTTTTTATTTATTAGTAATAGCTCTGGAGCTAACGCCATATACCCAATAATATAAGGCGTTAGCTCCAGAGGGCAAATAGGAAAATATGTAGAGGGCTAATGCTAATATATACAGTAATTACTGTATATACAGTAGTCACTCGCTACTTTGAGGTTCGTTCATCGTGGACTCGCTCTATCGCGATTTTTCAAAATAAGATTGGACATGACACAAAACCGGCTGATTGATGGATGAGCCGCACGATCGGCATTGAATTTGTATTTAAAATACATTATTTTTTGTTATTTAGCACCTCCTGCAGCTTTGTGCAGCCCTTACTGCAGGATAAACTTCCTGCTGCAGCTGATCAGCTGTTCCCCGTGTAGAGTGGAGAAATGGGCGTGGCCAAGAGCGCTTGCAGGTGGCAAAAAGCAATGGAGGCAGGAAGCTGAAATCATGACATTCCGTGCTCTTTTAGAGCGTTCACAGTATAGAAACATTGTTTTGAATATTGCAAGAATGTGGGAAGGGTTTAAAACACCTATGTATGTATGTATGTATGTATATATATATATATATATATATATATATATATATATATTTTATTTATTTATATGGCGGGGTCACGTCATCTTAAAGTATGACGTGGCAACAACATTTTTGATATTGACCTTTCTTTTCAAGTGTTCATGTTAACAACACAGACGGACGGACGGATGGACGGACAAAACTTATTTTTAATTTCCTTCTTTGCTCTGTGACAGGAACACCGTTTGGCTCGCCATTAGGCGTGTCTGGACAAATACTTTTGCTTCTAAGTTACCAACTTTTGACACAACGTCACTGAAGATAACTTGACTATTCCTTGAAACATTATTTAATAATGTTTAAAATCCCTTTTTAACATAAACTGTTGGCAGAAATTCGGAATCGATCTTCACAGTTACTTCATTTGCTGCTTATTCTATTAAAACATAACTAAAGGAATCAGCAACCAGGGACGAACGCATAAAGGACGGAGTGAAATATTTATTTTGCTGAGCAAGGTGTGGCAAGAGCAGAGTTTGTGATTTGCAGGCATGCGACACAATCTAATGTTTTATTTATTTATTTATTTATTTATTTATTTATTTATTAACCAGTCTGTTTTTTTTTTTTCCTCTCTATCAGACATGGATCAGAATGCAGCGTGACGAATGTGGCGCGCGAGAAGAAAGACTAATTGCAGTCAGAGCGCACAACCAGCCAAGTAATTGTAGGCAAAGTAAAGAGAGAGTTGGGGGGGGGGGGGGGGAGCAGGTGTTTGCTGATGGAGGAAGCCTCGCTGCCCTGTGGGAGATCTAAGAGGGAGGGTAGGTGTGAGCTGGACAGGGCCGGGGGTTATTACTCTAATTGACACTTCACCTCACACACATGCACACGTTCCCGGGGGGCCAATCAGAGGGTTGGCTCTACAGTGGAGGGATGGGTGGAAGGCTGGCACAGGTGCTGCCGGCGAATGTATCAGGGGTGTAATTGCACTGCTGATATTTGTCTATCCCTGTGTCACGCCACCAGACGCCCCCCCC
>NW_023631158.1:789-1568 GCF_014905685.2 Nematolebias whitei | reverse complement strand
ACTACACTCATCTCCAGGCCAGCGGTCACTCTTTCAAGGATGAAGATGTTCACATCCTGGACGAAGAGGAACGATGGTTTGAGAGAGGAGTAAAGGAGGCCATCTTTGTGAAAAGAAATTGTCCATCATTAAACAGGGGTGGAGGCCTCCGTGTTCGACTGTCCCCCTCTTATAATGCTGTGATTGCTAGTATCACTCAGCCCCCTGTGAATAGTAAACAGCCATCAGTGTGCTAATGATCCATTGTTAGGCTGATGGTCCTTGTTGACCATGTGAGCAGCTGTTCTATTTCGTATAGGCTTCGCCCTTTAAGAGCTGTCGCTTAGTGTGTTTATCCTGTTATGCGGAGCATTACACTGAAAAATTTAGTCCACGCCCACCTGCTGTGTGGGCCCCACCCGGTCCGTATAAATTACATTAAGAGCGGGAAATCGGCTCCCATTTTTTCTTCAGCGAGCTAATAGCACTGTCAGAAGAACAAAGAAGGAAAGTTGTGTAGATGACCAACCTTTGTTAAGAATGCTTGGCCCGGCAGTCGACCTCCGGTCGTCCGGTGAGTTCTCCTCCCTGAGAAGAAGCTGACGAGCAGTTTTATTTCAAGGTAAGCACCGAGGAATATTTCTCAGTGACGGGTCACTACACGTTGGACAACGCCATCTTGTAATTTTCCTCTTATTGCCGACCCTCGGAGCGAATCGGATGGTTCCTCCGGGACAGGCGGCGCTCAGCTGTAGCCCCCCGCTGCTCATTCCCTCCTGGAGAGTGTAGTGTCGGTGGAG
>NW_023631158.1:0-779 GCF_014905685.2 Nematolebias whitei | reverse complement strand
ACTACACTCATCTCCAGGCCAGCGGTCACTCTTTCAAGGATGAAGATGTTCACATCCTGGACGAAGAGGAACGATGGTTTGAGAGAGGAGTAAAGGAGGCCATCTTTGTGAAAAGAAATTGTCCATCATTAAACAGGGGTGGAGGCCTCCGTGTTCGACTGTCCCCCTCTTATAATGCTGTGATTGCTAGTATCACTCAGCCCCCTGTGAATAGTAAACAGCCATCAGTGTGCTAATGATCCATTGTTAGGCTGATGGTCCTTGTTGACCATGTGAGCAGCTGTTCTATTTCGTATAGGCTTCGCCCTTTAAGAGCTGTCGCTTAGTGTGTTTATCCTGTTATGCGGAGCATTACACTGAAAAATTTAGTCCACGCCCACCTGCTGTGTGGGCCCCACCCGGTCCGTATAAATTACATTAAGAGCGGGAAATCGGCTCCCATTTTTTCTTCAGCGAGCTAATAGCACTGTCAGAAGAACAAAGAAGGAAAGTTGTGTAGATGACCAACCTTTGTTAAGAATGCTTGGCCCGGCAGTCGACCTCCGGTCGTCCGGTGAGTTCTCCTCCCTGAGAAGAAGCTGACGAGCAGTTTTATTTCAAGGTAAGCACCGAGGAATATTTCTCAGTGACGGGTCACTACACGTTGGACAACGCCATCTTGTAATTTTCCTCTTATTGCCGACCCTCGGAGCGAATCGGATGGTTCCTCCGGGACAGGCGGCGCTCAGCTGTAGCCCCCCGCTGCTCATTCCCTCCTGGAGAGTGTAGTGTCGGTGGAG
>NW_023631157.1:522-1568 GCF_014905685.2 Nematolebias whitei | reverse complement strand
CCCCCCCCCCCAAGGACGCCTCCAGGCACTGCAAGGGTGGAGGGCCCGAGGAAAACACGAGGACCAGAGAAAGGACACGAGGGACCAGAGAAAATACACGAGGGATCACAAAGAACGAGACACGAGGAGCCGAGGAGAAAAACAGGACACGAGGAGCCAAGGAGAGAAACAAGACACGAGGAGCCAAGGAGAATGAGGACAACGAGGAGAAAAAAGACACGAGGAACCACAGAGAAGGGACACGAGGAGCCAAAGGACACGAGGGACCACAGAGAGCGAGGACAAGAGGAGCCAGAAAACGAGGAGAAGGACACGAGGAGCCAGAAAACGAGGACACAAGGAGAAAAAGGACACGAGGAACCACAGAGAAGGGACACGAGGAACCACAGAGAAGGGACACGAGGAACCAGAAAAGGGACACGAGGAGCAAAGGGACACGAGGAGCAAAAGGACACGAGGAGAAAAAGGACACGAGGAGAAAAAGGACACGAGGAGAAAAAGGACACGAGGAGCCAAGGAGAAAGACAAGACACGAGGAGCCAGAGAAAACAAAACACCAGGAGCCAGAGAAAAACAACACACTAGGAGCTAGAGAAAAGGACACGAGGAGACATGGAGAAAAAGGGACAAGAGGAATTCCAAAGAAAGAGACACGAGGAGCCAAAGAGAACGAGGAACCAGAAAGCAAGGAGCAAAAGGACACGAGGAGCAAAAAGGACACCAGGAGCAAAAAGGACACCAGGAGCAAAAAGGAGAAAAACAAGACACGAGGAGCCAGAGAAAACAAAACACGAGGAGCCAGAGAAAAACAAGGAGACACGAGGGATAACAAGGAATATGGACGGTCAAGGGACCGTCCCTAAGAGACACTGTTCCGGCGGGCGGCCGGGAGGCTGTCCATCAGACCGGGCCAGGTCAGGGGGGCGGCCGGGAGGCCGTCCAAAACACAGGGCCCAAGGGAGCACTGCTTGCGGCGTGGAAGCCTGGAGAGCTTCAGCGGACGGCGTGGGAGCCTGGAGGGCTGCAGCAGACGGCGTGGGAGCCTG
>NW_023631157.1:0-512 GCF_014905685.2 Nematolebias whitei | reverse complement strand
CTGGAGGGCTGCAGCAGACGGCGTGGGAGCCTGGAGGGCTGCAGCAGGAGACGAGGGAACCTTGGAAACTGCAGCAGATGGCATGGGAGCCTTGGGAACTGCAGCAGGAGACGAGAGAACCTTGGAAACTGCAGCAGGAGACGAGAGAACCTTGGAAACTGCAGCAGGAGACGAGGGAACCTTGGAAACTGCAGCAGGAGACGAGGGAACCTGGGAGACTGCGGCAGGAGACGAGGGAACCTGGGAGACTGCAGCAGGAGACGAGGGAGCCTGGGAGACTGCAGCAGGAGACGAGGGAACCTTGGAAGGTGCAGCAGGAGACGAGGGAAACTTGGAAACTGCAGCAGGAGACGGAGAGGCCTGTGGAGAAGCTGCTGCTGTCGGAGAGGCCTGGGGAGTTGCTGCTGCTGGAGGAGAGACCAGGGGAGTTGCTGCTGCTGGAGGAGAGACCAGGGGAGTTGCTGCTGCTGGAGGAGAGACCATGGGAGTTGCTGCTGCTGGAGGAGAGACCA
>NW_023631156.1:0-1568 GCF_014905685.2 Nematolebias whitei | reverse complement strand
CTAGCCTTATTGCATTTGTCACTTTACCTATACCAATATCAAAGACTTCATATATACTGTGTACATTCACTATGTTGCTTTTTCACTTTATTATAAATGTCAACATCAGGACCTTCATTTTATTTTATAGATATACTTTTTTATATTTTTATACCGTTATACTCTCAGACGCATGGCTCAACACAGGAGAGCCACCTCCTCTGGACAAAATTCAGCTGTTCACCTCCACCTCACAGATAAGGGACACTCTTTTGAGTCCCAAATGTGCACATTTTGGACCAAGAACACAGATGGTTTGAGAGGGGGGTGAAGGAAGCAATTTATGTAAAAAGAGAAAAGCCGTCTCTTAACAGAGGAGGAGGCCTCAGATTTCCACTTTCAAAACATATAATGTAACTTTAAAACAGATTCCCAGCCGGTTTTCACACCTGATGGGAACAGAGGGGCCTCGTCTGTGAATTAGAGGAACAAAGACCTACTGTTAAGGTGTTTAGGTGTGAACTGCCAATCTACATACAGGTCCTTCTCAAAAAATTAGCATATTGTGATAAAGGTCATTATTTTCCATAATGTAAAGATAAAAATGAAACTTTCATATATTTCAGATTCATTGCACACCAACTGAAATATTTCAGGTCTTTAATTGTTTTAATGCTGATGATTATGGCATACAGCTCATGAAAACCCAAAATGCCTGTCCCAAAAAATTAGCATATTTCATCCCACCAATGAAAGACAAGTGTTTTTAATACAAAAAATGCCAACCTTCAAATAATCATGTTCAGTTATGCACTCAATACTTGGTCGGGAATCCTTTTGCATGAATGACTGCTTCAATGCGGCGTGGCATAGAGGCAATCAGCCTGTGCCACTGCTGAGGTGTTATGGAGGCCCAGGATGCTTCGATAGCGGCCTTAAGCTCATCCAGAGTGTTGGGTCTTGCGTCTCTCAACTTTCTCTTCACAATATCCCACAGGTTCTCTATGGGGTTCAGGTCAGGAGAGTTGGCAGGCCAATTGAGCACAGTAATACCATGGTCAGTAAACCATTTACCAGTGGTTTTGGCACTGTGAGCAGGTGCCAGGTCGTGCTGAAAAATGAAATCTTCATCTCCATAAAGCTTTTCAGCAG
The DNA here is from genome assembly GCF_014905685.2 of Nematolebias whitei. Taxonomy (NCBI): domain Eukaryota; kingdom Metazoa; phylum Chordata; class Actinopteri; order Cyprinodontiformes; family Rivulidae; genus Nematolebias; species Nematolebias whitei. The sequence goes on along the minus strand of NW_023631156.1, from coordinate 437 downwards.
ATGGAAGCATGAAGTGCTCCAAAATCTCCTGATAGCTAGCTGCATTGACCCTGCCCTTGATAAAACACAGTGGACCAACACCAGCAGCTGACATGGCACCCCAGTGACTGTGGAAACTTGACACTGGACCACAAGCAATGTGAATTCTGTGTCTCCTCTCTTCTTCCAGACTCTGGGACCTTGATTTCCAAAGGAAATGCAAAATTTACTGTAATCAGAGAACATAACTTTGGACCACTCAGCAGCAGTCCCAGGCGAGATGCTTCTGACGCAGTCTCTTGTTCAAGAGTGGCTTGACCTGGGGAATGTGGCACCTGTAGCCCATTTCCTGCACACGCCTGTGCAGGGTGGCTCTGGATGTTTCTACTCCAGACTCAGTCCACTGCTTCTGCAGGTCCCCCAAGGTCTGGAATCGGCCCTTCTCCACAATCCTCCTC
>NW_023631155.1:0-1569 GCF_014905685.2 Nematolebias whitei | reverse complement strand
ACACACTAGTCTGTTCTTAAGTCATTGTGGGGACTGTAGCAGCTGTAAAGTTGTACCAGGGAATTACTGTTTTGTGGCAATACACATTTTTCTAGTATACAGTCCAAGTGAGGACCCCGTTTTTGAAGTTCTTTTTGGTCAAAATTTAATCTGCTTTTGTGGGACTATAGTTCTTGTCTCCTGATTGTTAGCATGGTTCACACCTACCTTATGTATGCTTCATCTCAGGGATTATAATATAAATATGTTTACAGGCCAATACAGTGACATCTTCTTAAGGGCACATTTGTACAGGTCAAAGTGGTGCAGAAACTTTAGATGTTCTTGATGACCGATCACTGCCAAACTGAACCAGCTTCATAGTAGAACTTTAAAGCTGTAATTCATCAACAATGTACCATGTTAATAATCTGCTGTATTTCTTTTGATTAGTCAATGGTTTGTTTTATGTTTCTAGTTTAGGTGGTTGTTGGCTTTGCCCTAATGTTTGTCAGCCTGGATAAATTAAATTATTAAGATGCTATTTTTTCTGTTCGTAAGGTTGACAAAGAATCAACTTTGACTGAGGGTGTCGAGGTTGAGCATGCTGGCTCATCAGATCAAGCTCCAACCAAGTACAAGTCCTCCATGAATAAGGTATATTTTTTTTTCAATTTAATTTTCAATTCAGTTCAGTTTATTGATCTAGTGTCAAGTCACATCAGCGTTGTCTCAGGACACTTTACAGGAATATTCACAGTCATAAAAAAGCCAATTAGTACAGATCTCTATCTGAGAAAGCAGCTGACAAGTTGAATCTAGGCTTTGTTGCAGTCTCCAATCCTGAACAAATACAATGTTTCTGAACTTCTTTTCATTTTATTTCTAGTGATCAGTCCTACTTGTGCTCCTCCATAGATTTAACATTATGGTTAAATCGATAGAAAATTTCATAAAAGTTTTTTTAAATTCTCTGTAAACTCTGAACATTAACAGGGTTCTAAAAATGCTAAATCTGGTCCTCTGGACATTCAAAAAAAAACAAAACAAAGCAAAACAACAAAAAAATGTAGAAAGTCTGAGGAAGTCTCTCGGATGAGAAATGAAATGTTTCTACATTTTTGTTGTTGTTTTGCTTTGTTTTGTTTTTTGGAAAGTCCAGAGGACCAGATTTAACTTTTTTAGATTTTTCTACCTGGATTATTGAGCATGCATCAGGATAAACAGGGTTCATTCAGCATGCTTAGTAACACACACTAGTCTGGTCTGATGTCATTGTGGGGACTGTAGCAGCTGTAGAGTTTGTACCCAGGGAATTACTGTTTTGTCGCAATACACATTTTTCTGGTATACAGTTCAAGTGAGGACCTCGTTGGAAGTTCTTTTTGGTCAAAATTTCTTGTGCTTTTGTCTGATTATAGTTCTTGTCTCCTCGTCATTAGCATGGTTCACACCTACCTTATGTATGCTTCATCACAGGGATTATAATACAAATATGTTTACAGGCCAAACTTGTGATGTCGTCTTAGGGACACATTTGTACAGGTCAAAGTGGTGCAGAAACAGGAGACGTTCTTGATGACAGATCAC
>NW_023631154.1:1145-1569 GCF_014905685.2 Nematolebias whitei | reverse complement strand
AGCTGATGATTAAAAGCTGTTCTGTCTCCGAATCCTTCGTGGCAGGAAGAGATGGCTGCAGCGTACGTTTAAATCGTGCTGGACGCCAAATTTCTGTCCATCAGCTGTTGTAGAAAGGACAGAATGCCACATAGTGGACATGAGGTGGCCTCTACACCCTTCTCTGTACACCAGCGCTGAAAAGCTGTCCGCTTTGATGTGTACAGTGCTGTGGTAGATGCAGCATGTGAAACCTGAATTGTGCACACTACATCTTGTGGGAGACCCATACTCTCTAAGCGGATCCGTTCAGCGTTCAGACCACAGGTGCTGGCCTATTTCTTTTTTTTTAATTTTTATTTATCAGGAGAATATATAATTGACATTACATACATTAAACAGAATTTACATGACTTCTCCAATTTTTTCTTTTTTTTTCCTTCCC
>NW_023631154.1:0-1045 GCF_014905685.2 Nematolebias whitei | reverse complement strand
ATCGGGAAAAAGTGCCCAGGCATTAATCAGAGAAAAGGCTAATTCTGTAGGAGCACACCCAAACACACCTTATCTCACCGCCATTCAGCCGGAAGTCAGGTGCTGGCCTATTTCTGGGTAACTCCTGGTCACTCCTCCTGCCTGGAGGAGACCGTCCTCCCTCCACGGCAGTTTCCACGGGTGCCCCAACAGCAGGCGTTGCAGGACTGGGAACCATGGTGCGCTCACACGTTCGGGGGCCACCAGGAGAGCTGTCAATCCCTCATCCTGAACTCGGTTCAGGAACCGTAAAATCAGAGGAGGTGGAGGAAAACGCATACAGAAGCATTTTGGGACATGGGCTGTGGGCAAACACATCCACCCCCAGCGGTGGTTCGTCTTGCAGGCTCAGAGAAAACCATAATTGACACTGAGCATTTTCTCGTGCCACAAACAGGTCCACAGCTGCTATTTCAATCTGAGTCAAAATGCTCCATCAGACGATGATTAAAGAGTGTTCTGTCTCCGAAAAATTTGAGACAAGAAGAAAACATGGCTGCAGCATACGATAATCGTGCTGAAGGCCAGATTTCTGTCTATCAACTGCTGCAGAAAAGGACATCATGTCGACCAGTGGACATGAAGTGGCCTCTACGCCTTCTCTGTACACCTTTTACAAAATGTTTCATCAGCGGATGATTAAAACTGTTCTGTCTCGAAAATTCCATGACAAGAGATGGCCGCAGTGAACATTTTACACGAGCTGAACGCCAGATCTCTGTCCATCAGCTGCTGCAGAAAGGACGGCACCCCACCTAGTGAACATGAAATGGCCTCTACACCTTTCTCTGTACAACAGCATTGAAAAACTGACCACTTGATGTGAACAGCGCTGTGGTGGTTGCAGCACGTGAATCCTGAATCGTACACACTACATCTTGAGAGAGATCCATCCTCTCAAAAGGATCCGCACAGCGGCCAGACCACAGGTGCTGGCCTATTCTGATTAACTCCTGATCGCCTCTCCCACCTGGAGGAGAGCATCCTCCCTCCATGGCAGGTTCTA
>NW_023631153.1:0-1569 GCF_014905685.2 Nematolebias whitei | reverse complement strand
TTTCAGGATCGTAAACTGTATTCCCAGTCGAGTCTTTAACACCAACTATAGTTGTTTTTTCCTTATTTATTTTGAGCTGTTTAGCTAGAAAGCTACCTGACTTGTTGCTCTGTTCAAAATTTTCGATTCTAAGTCGTTGTATTAAGAATTGAGTTTTTTTGTTAATACATTCTTTTAATTCCAATTTTGCTTTACGCATTTTATCCAGCATTTCTTCATCTTGAGAGGCTTCTAATGATTTAATGGTTTCTTCTAGTTCCTGAATATGTTTATTTTCTTTTTTCCTTCTTTTGTGATGAGAATGAAATTATTTTACCTCTCATTACAGCTTTACCTGCCTCCCAGAGAACAGATGCTGATGTTCCAGGCACGTCATTGTACTCCAGATATGAAGCCCACTCTTCTGTAAAATATTTGATAAAATCTACATCTTCAAGCAGTGATGTATTAAATCTCCAGTTTATACTTTTGGGGATTTCTTTTCTGTTTGCTAGATTTAAACCGACAGGAGCATGATCACTGACAGCTATAGGGTGAATCTCAGTGTCCGAGATGTCCGTCAACAACGAGCTGCTGACTAAAAAATAATCCAGACGAGAGTAAGAGTGATGGACAGAAGAGAAGAAAGTATACTCTCTACGATTCAGGTGAAGAGATCGCCATGCATCACAAAGTCCATAATCACTCATGTACTGTTTAACTATATTCATGGACTGCCAACTACGCTGAGTTCGTGCTCTACTACATCTGTCTAATTCTTCATTTAGACCAAAGTTGAGATCACCTCCAAGTATAAGTGAGCAATCCAAGTGATCAGAAAGTGCTGAGAAAAAATCATGAAAAAAAGAGGTGTCATCAACATTTGGGGCATATATACTGACAATACACAACTTATAGTTATTTATATAAAGTTGTATTATTAAATATCTACCCTCTGGATCTGTGACTGTGTCTAGTATTTTAAAGTTAACATTTTTGTGTATTAATATTGCCACTCCTCTTTGTCTTGAGTTATAGCAGGCACAAAACACATTAGGAAAATCAGTTGATTTAAGATCATCTGCAGTTGTCGTAGATTTATGAGTCTCTTGTAAAAAGACAACATCTGCCTGTAATCTTTTAAGCTGGTTAAAGATTCCTAATCTTTTTTGTTGAGTACTGGTTCCATTAACATTCCAAGTTACAAACCTTACTGTGCCCATATTTGTACGTGAGTAGTTAAAGTTGACCAGTGCATGTCACCATGGATACAAATAGATCTAAATAAAATCTGAGTTAATGCTTGAGCTAGCCTGTTTAGATCTTCACAAACAGTGATGTTAGCAGTGGAAAGCTACCAGAAGATTGAGTAGATGCTGGATGTTGTTGAGGTGGAAAGATATGAAGTTCTCATATGAGGTGTCCATGTGTGTTCTCTTATGAGGTGTGTGTGTACGTGTGTGCTTGTGGGCTTGTGTGTAAATGATTGTTGGGTGGCAAAGAAGCAATGAGAAAAAAAAAAAAAAGAATGACTAAGAGATGTGTTAACAGATACAAAAAGAAAAAGAAAATAAGTGGAAAAAACAAACA
>NW_023631152.1:0-1569 GCF_014905685.2 Nematolebias whitei | reverse complement strand
TATTATTATTATTATTACAAAAAAATATATATATATAAATGTTATTTATTAATTATTATTTTAATTTTTTTTGGCAGACCCCCAAGCACTGGCTTACGGACCCCCGGGTTTGGGGATCCCTGTTTGAAAACCACTGATCGAGCTCACAAGACGAAGGAACAGAGGGAATTTCCAATTCCCCTCTTGGCTCTGTGACGAGGGACAACAAACATGGCTGCTTGTTCTTTCCTGCTCAGGAAACGTTACAACAGACCGAATGCTGCGGCTGAACGAGGAGTTATTTTCTGGATATTTCCATTTCCCAGCAACAAACATGGGTGCAGCCTGTGTGCACTCTCCCTGCTCTGGGCTTTACACATGTAGTGCACACAGCACATATGTGAACAGGGATGTACAGTAGGCTCTCTTTACTCCCCATCTGTTGTAACAGTTAGCAAAAAATATTAAAAAAAATATTTAAAAAAAAATTTTAAAGTATGATCCCGCTCCTCAGGATGAAAGAGGTGACCGACTGGCTGAGACCGACGTGTTTGTCGCCTAGTTCATGTATTTGTCTGAAATGTCTGTACCATGATGGCTTTGTACACACACATGTACGGTTATACCCCTAGTGGAAAGTTCTTTGAAGAGCCTTAGTTTGTAAAAGCTGACAAGTCTAAATACCTAATGACCATTCTGAATGCAGCTAAAACCAGTGGATTGTTGCCTTCTTGAAACAACTCCAGTCTAAGAAACCTAACAGTAGTTCTTACAACAGCATCAAAATCTCATTAAATGTTTTTTTTTTCCTGCATGCACAAATAGCATAATCAGCAGTAAAATGTAGAGCCCAACTGATATGGAAATTTTGGCTATTGCCGATATCGGTATTGGGAGTGGGGAGGCAATCATCAATAACTGATAAAATGGCTGATTTTTTTGTTTGTCTGCCCCCAAGGATCTAAGAAAATAGTGAGTGGTGCGGGGACTTGTTTACTTAGAGCAGCTGTTGGCGAGCGTGAAGTTAAGCAGATCAGATCCACGCTATACGTAGTCCCACAGCAGGTTTACAAGTGGTGGACAGGCCATAAAAACAGTCTTCCTAATGTGCGTTCACATTTTCTGTCCTTCACTATTCACCATAAAGTTATCAAGTGTGTTACATAAATATAAATTAAACAAAGAAACATCCCTCCCTGTTCCTTGTTTACACAGTCAGTCATGTCTGGGGCTTTTTTTTTTCTTTGCAGAGAAATGGCACAGAGGCTGCACAGCTGCAGAAAGAAAAGCTTTGCAGAGAGTGGTGAAGGCTGCACAGAAGATGTTGGAGTCAGGCTCCCCACTGTAGATGAACAGATGCTGAGATATATTCATCAATTAAAACGGATTCTTTCATTTTTCTGGACTGTATATAACGTGCATTGAATTTAATAAAATGTAACGTGAGACGTTATTTATCTATGACCCATCAAAATGAATGTGGCCATTTATTTACAGAATCAAAGTTTAACATCAAACATTTACATTAATTTGGCAAAATATGAAAATAACAACATAATTAATCAGCTTTACAGGTAGTGAGAAACAATA
>NW_023631151.1:0-1569 GCF_014905685.2 Nematolebias whitei | reverse complement strand
ATAATGATATTAACAATATTAATAATTATTATTATTTTATTTATAAAGCACCTTTCAGAACACCCAGGGACACTTTACAGCAAGAAACATATCAGATAAGATTGTGTAAAAACAAGCACAGTGCAAAGACCAACAGGACCAAACAAATGCTGTTCTATGTCATATAGGCTTCGCCCTTTAAGGCTGTCGCTGATGGGTTTATCCCGTTATGCGCAAGCATCGTACTGAAAAAATTAGTCCACGCCCACCTGCTGTGTGGGCCCCACCCGATCCGTATAAATTACGTTAAGAGCGGGTAATCTGCTCCCAGTTTTTCTTCAGCAAGCATAATAAAACAAGAATAAACTGACCTTTTTCGTCGAGATGTCCAGCTCCAGCACCATCCGTTTGTGTCCCTCGTGCAAGACCGGCTACTTGCTTAGCTTCGACCGGCACGACACCTGCGAGGGATGCCTGGGTCCCCGCCACGTCGCTCGCGCTTCCTCCTGCCGCCTCTGTGACGAGCTTCCACCGGAGGAAAGACAGAGGAGAGCAGCCTTGTTTAAGGCTACCATCGAGGACTGCCTGTCCGTGGCGGGAGACTGTTCGCTGGACGACGCCATGGATTTCTTCGACGCCGGCTCTCGGAGTGAATCGGATGATTCCTCTGGGACCGGTGACGCTAGCAGCAGCCCCGACGCTCGTTCCCTCCTGGGGAGCGCAGTGTTGGAAAGAGGGAGGCCGAGCGGATGCTCGACTCCCCCGGGGTTTCCCGCCTCAGCGACCACATCGCTCCCTGCCGTGGGCGCGCTCCTCTCGGAGCTGCCCGCCATTATCCGGGAAGCTGCTAGCGTTAAGGGGCTCTCCGTCCCCTCACCCCCCCCGCTCAGATCGGATGATCTTGCGGGAAGGTTTGGCTCCACGCCGGCTCGCCGTCCTGATCCCATTTGGCCTCGTTTTCCTGCGGTGACAGCGTACTGGAACGAGGCCGCAGCCGGTCCTGGTAGGTTAAGGGCGCCCGTCTCCACTTACGCCCCCATCACCAGAGTGGAGGGGTTCACCGAGCGGGGCTTTCCCTCGGTACCCCCCCTTGAGCCAAGCCTCGCGGAAGCCTTCGGAGCGAAGATGTCCAGGCTGGAGAAGCGTCCCGTCCCTCCGGGGAAACACGACCAGGTGGCGACCGCGCTCTCCAACAGAGCCCACCAGTGTGCTTTTCAGGCGGCCGCGGCTAACAACAACGTGGCGCTGTTAGCATTTAGCATGTCGAAGAGGCTGGAGGCCTCAGGCCTGCCGGAGGAGACAAAGAGCTCCCTGTGTAAATCGGCAGACGCCGTCCTCAACATGTGCGCCGCTTCCACGGTTTGCCTGTCGAGGATTGCTTCATGGATGACGGTAATCCAACGCTCCATCTGGCTCCGTCACTCTCCATTGCTGCCGGAAAAGCTGCACAAGGACCTCATGGAGGGCCCCATCTCATCGGACGCGCTGTTCGGAAGCAGCTTGAAGACCATGCTGGCGAATTCCAAGCAGTCGGAGGAGATGTCGGAAGCGGTACGTCATCTCATCAAGCCGCGCGGCTCATCCCGTCCC
>NW_023631150.1:0-1570 GCF_014905685.2 Nematolebias whitei | reverse complement strand
AGTCCAGGCAGCATGGAGTGGATGGAGAAAAGTTTCAGGAAAGATTTGTGACAAAAGAGTGGCAGCCAAGGTCAAAGGAAAAGTTTACAAGACAGTGGTGAGACAAGCTATGTTGCATGGTCTGGAGACAGAGACATGGACAAAAAGACAGGCAAAAGAACTGGAAGTGGCAGAAATGAAGATGTTGAGGTTCTCCTTAGGAGTGACTAGGTCGGATAAGATTAGGAATGAGATCATCAGAGGTACAGCACAGGTTGAACAACTGGGAGAAAAAGTTAAAGAAACCAGACTGAGATGGTTTGGACATGTCCAGAGGAGGGACAGTGGTTTGGACATGTCCAGAGGAAGGACAGTGGGTATTTTGGCAGAAGGATGTTAGAAATGCAGCTGCCAGGAAAAAGACAAAGAGGAGATATCTGGATGCAGTTAGAGAGGACATGGATGTAGTTGGAGTGAGGACAGAGGATGCAGAGGACAAAGTGAGATGGAGCAGGATGACAGGGAAAAACTGGAAGAAGAAGAAAAAAAAGAAGTGACATCTAAAACACAGGGGCAGCACGGTGGCGCAACTGGTAGAGCTGCTGTCTCTCAGCGAGCAGGTCCCTGGTTCAAACCCCGGTCCAGGGGCCTTTCTGGGTGGAGTTTGCATGTTCTCTCCGTGCATGCGTGGGTTTTCTCCGGGTGCTCCGGTTTCCTCCCACAGTCCAAAAACATGCATGTTAGGCTGATTGGTAACGCTAAAATTGTCCCTAGGTGTGAGTGAGAGAGTGAATGGTGGTTTGTCTCGTTTGTCTCCATGTGGCCCTGTGATGGACTTGCGACCCGTCAAAGGGGGTACCCCGCCCCTCGCACAGTGATTGCTGGACATGGGCACCAGCGACCCCCGTGACCCAAAATGGAATAAACGGGTAAAGATAATGGATGGATGGATGGACATCTAAAACACTGTTGTACCAAAATGACACGTATGATGAACCAGTGCCTCCAACACTTGGAGGAGTTTTGGAATTTTTTCTATGTGGGTTGTTTTTTTGCACAGGGACTGTTTATTTTAGACTTATTTTCTGCTCTGCATGTCCATCTGCCTCGTGCTGTGAGGAACTGGCAAAGGTGTGTGGTTACCATGGTGACACTATGAACAGTAGCTTTAACACTTTTTATACTGTCTCTCTCTGCATTTGAGTTTATACATCAGAACATTGTCACTGTGTTCTGATCTCATTTGTGTCATCCTGTCTTTTCTTAGACACTAAACATGAAGACAGAAAACAGTCCATCCATTATCTTTACCTGTTTCTTCCTTTTTGGGTCACGAGGGTCACTGGTGCCCATAGATAGAATACAATCCCTGGCTTTATTGTTGTTGTCAGAATTTTATTAACCTTTATTTAACCAGACAAATCCAACTGAGGTCACAGATCTCTTTTCAAGGGAGGCCAGGGACTGAAGGCAGACTAACATGCAGGTGTTTTTTCCCTGAGGTGTTCCAGGCATGTGCTACTGGCCAGAGACCCAGGACACGCTGGAGAGACTACGTCTCTCAGTTGGCCTGGGAACAACTTGGAGTCCT
>NW_023631149.1:0-1570 GCF_014905685.2 Nematolebias whitei | reverse complement strand
AGGAGGGAGAGCAGGAGGAAGGAGAGCAGGAGGAGGGAGAGCAGGAGCGACCATCTTGATCAAGAACCAGAGGAGAAATGGATTCTTCTTCTTTAGCTGTTTTCAGACTTTAGTCGTTTCCAGTTTTATCTCTTTCACAATGTTTCTATAAATAAACATGAAAATCGTCCATGTGGACACAAAGTGTCTCCTGTCTCATAAACCCTCTGATCCGGTCTCTCACTTTCCTCCGGTTTTGTTTTCTGCTGCTTAAACTGAAGATCTGCTTAAGCTGCTGACAGCTGAAGAGGCCGAGGAGCGTCAGGCTTAACCAAGATGACCTCCTTTACCGTGTGTGAGTCTTTGTGTGTTTCATGTGTGCATTTGTTTTGATTTATTATACTTCCCGTTTGTTTCCTTAAAGTTTTGTGGAATTTAAAACTTTAGGTTTTTATTGTGAAACAGTTCAAATAAATAAATGAAAGTTTGTTCAAAGTTATCAACAGCAGGTAAGACACTAACAGGAACATGGAGGAACCTTTAAAGGGTTAACATTAGCTTTAGCCGTGGAGGCTAGCTCAGGGTCTTACCCTGTGGGTTAGCCTCCTTGTTGCCATGGAAACTGGACTCTGGTGAAAGTTTGTTTTCATGGCGTCAGTTTTACACAAACCACTTGAAAATGTGTGAAATGTCCCTTTAAGGCTGCCTCAAAGTTCCGACACGTCATGACGAACAGAACCAGAACCAGAACTTTTACTACAGCCAGCAGCTGGACACCCCCCCGCACTAAACGGTTCCATCTGGACTCTGGGAGGCGCCGGGTCCAACACGATCGAGTTTAGTTGGAGCAGAATCTTTAGTTCGGAACAAACGGAAACTTTGAGCTGGTTTTTGTCTTCTGCTCTCCTCATGGCTCCGTCCTCCTGCTCCTCCACCGCCACGCTCCTCCTGGTCCTCCTCCTTACTGGACGCACGGCAGCAGGTAAGGCAGGGTGGGCAGGGTCAAAGGTCACACAGGCAGAACCACAAGAAACACGGCCCAGCAGATCGACATATTGGATCAGATACAGACCCAAACCTTCATCCTAGTCTTGGTTCTGGTTCTGGTCCTGTCTGACTTTTACTGTTGGAGATGACTTCATGTAATTCTGAAGTTCTGGGTTGATCCAGACAACCTGGTCCTGTTCTGGTTCTGGTCTCACCTCATTCTTAAGTTTGTGTTTCTGGCCCTCTGAGCTCCTGACTGGAACCAGAACCAGAACCGGTCTGAGCTTGGCTGGATGTTTAAACATGTTTTCCTGAAACTGAAGCGTCACAATAATTTAAATCTAAACTTTGAACAGTGAACTGTTAGCTAAAAAGCAGCCGAACTGTCAGATGAACTGCTGCCAAACAGCTAAATCTTTACTCCTCCTAAAGGGACAGATCAGACATTTTGAAGTGAGGTACAGCAATGAGGTTATGAACAGCTAATATCTTACCTGCTGTAGATAACTCCTTAATTGTTTCAGACAGGATAGATGCTAGTAAAACCCAGGAAGTCTGCCTTCAGTCTGAAATGTTTCAAGCCTTCACCTCCTTTCTTTTCTTA
>NW_023631148.1:0-1570 GCF_014905685.2 Nematolebias whitei | reverse complement strand
TTTTGGGAGAGACAATTTAAGATCTTGCATAGACTATATATTACCCCTGAGGCCAGACACAGGATGAATCCAATGCTATCAGAACTCTGTATTAAATGTCAATCTGCTGTTGGATCCTTTATTCACTGCTTGTGGACTTGCCCCTATATTCAACAGTTCTGGGGTGCAATAGCTCAACAGTTTGATATCATTTTTAAGCGCAGTTTGCTTCTGAGCGCAAGGACTTGCCTATTGGGACTGACTGAGCAGCTTCCTGCTGACATTCGTAACAACTGCCTTTTACATATTTTACTTCACTGTGCTAGGAAATGCATCCTGGCTGTATGGCTCAGTGATAAAGCCCCCACGCTCAGTCAGTGGAAGCAGTCTGTGACTGGTATCATTCCATATGAAGCCTTCTCTGCTGCCTTGAAGGATAAGCCCTTTTTATTCTATCGGACCTGGGATCCATTCTTTACATACTTAGGTGCCACTGCATCCTGCAGGTTGAGATCAGGACTGATAGACTTGGCCTGGTATAATCATGAAGACTGATCGTTTGATAGTGAGATGATTAAGCTTTGATATGTATGATGGATGCTGTTCTTCTTTAGTCTCCCTGGACTATTGATAATATGTGTATGTATATATGTGTATGTGTATATGTGTGTATTTTTATTTATTTATTTATTTATTTATTTTAAACTTTTTTTTTCTCTCTCTCTTTTGTCTGTCTAGGCTGCTATCAGATTATTCATTTATTCTATTCATGTTATTGTTTACTCTTTGATATGTTTATTCTGTATAGTTTCTGTTACAGCATCCTGTTGTTTGTGTTGTGTCTGCTTTGCAAAAAAAAGTTCAATAAAAATATAACACAAAAAAACAACAACACACAGGCAGAGTAATTGCTTTCTGCCATTTATTTCAGTTTCACGTGTGCATGTTATATTATGAAACTAGTGTGTTTTGTGTTAGTGTCTCCGTTTTATTTTTTAATTATTACTTTTGTTTTTTTATTTATGTCTTTGTTTGTTTATTATATTTGTTTATAAAATATAATTGGCTGGCCCGGTGACTCAGTTGGTAGAGTTGTTGCCTCTCAGTGAGAAGGTCGCCGGACAGGGGCGATTCTAGAATCTGCCCTTTAGGGGTGCTCAGCCCCCAGTGCTGACAATGGCTTTTGGCTTGAGCAACATGGTGGCCATTGGTGTCAGAAGCATTAATTGTGGGGGGCGAGGTCCTCCCCCAAGAAATTTTTGAATAAAGTAGATGCCATTTCATGCATTCTGGTGCATTTTTAAACATCAACCTTTACCTACATTAGTAAACACTTGATTCAATAACTATTTCAGCGAGCTCAGCAGAACAAGGACTATCGCTAAGCTAGCAGTGTGCAATGCAGACGAGCAAACGAAGATGCTACAGACGTAGCGCTCAGCTTTACATTTCACAACCTAATAAACACTTTGTACAAAATCACTTTAGTGTTAACTGATCATAACAAAAAAAGACTAAACTTGTGCAACCAGAAGTTACAACATATATCTACATAGAGAACACGCAAAACAAAACACAACTAGCTTCAAGC
>NW_023631147.1:0-1570 GCF_014905685.2 Nematolebias whitei | reverse complement strand
TTCCACTTCCACTACTCTTCCAGGCTCCGAGGCTTTGATCATCTTCCTCTTCCAATACTCTTCCAGGCTCAGAGGCTTTGATCATTTTCCGCTTCCACTACTCTTCCAGCCTCAGAGGCTTTGATCATCTTCCACTCCCACTTCTCTTCCAGGCTCCGAGGCTTCGATAATCTTCCACTTCCACTACTCTTCCAGGCTCCGAACCTTCGATCATCTTCCGCTTCCACTACTCTTCCCGTCTCCAAGGCTTCGATCATCTTCCGCTTCCAATGCTCCGCCAGGCTCTAAGACAGCGATCTTCTGCTTCCAAAACACATCTAGGCTCCGAGGATTCGATCATCTTCCGGTTCCACTACTCTTCCAGGCTCCGAGGCTTCGATTGTCTTCAGCTTCCACTACACTTCTAAGCTCCGAGGCTTCAATCATCTTCCACTTTCACTACTCTTCCAGGCTCCGAGGCTTTAACCATCACCCGCTTCCACTACTCTTCCAGGCTCCAAGGCTTTGATCATCTTCTTCTTCCATTACTCTTCCAGGCTCTGAGGCTTCAATCATCTTCCGCTTCCACTGCTCCTCCAGTTTCTTAGACCTCGATCTTCCACTTCCACTGCTCGTCCAGACTCCGAGACCTCTATCCTCCACTTTCACTACTCTTCCAGGCTCCGAAGTTTCGATCATCTTCTGCTTTCAATGCTCCTCCAGGCTCTGAGAGAGCGATCTTCTGCTTCCACTACTCTTCCAGGCTCCGAGACTTCGATCATCTTCCACTTCCACTATTCTTCCTGGCTCTGAGGCTTCGGTCATCTTCCACTTCCACTACTCTTCCAGGCTCTGAGGCATCGATCATCATCCGCTTCCACTACTCTTCCATGCTCTGAGGTTTCTATCATCTTCTGCTTCCAATGCTGCTCCAGGCTCCGAGGCCTGGATCGTCTTCCAATACCACTACTGTTCTCGGCTCCCAGGCATCGATCGTCTTCTGCTTCCAATACTCTTACAGGCTCTGATGCTTCGATCATCTTCAGCTTCTACAACACTTCCAGGCTCTGAGGATTCGATCATCTTCCGGATACACTACTCTTCCAGGCTCCGAGGCTTCGATAGTCTTCCGCTTCCACTACTCTTCCAGTCTCCAAGACTTTGATCATCTTCCGCTTCCAATGCTCCTCCAGGCACTTAGACAGCAATATTCTGCTTCCACTACTCTTCCAGGCTCCGAGGATTCGATCATCTTCTGCTACCACTATTCTTCCTGGCTCTGAGGCTTCGGTCATCTTCCGCTTTCACTACTCTTCCAGGCTCTGAGGCATCGATCATATTCCGCTTCCACTACTCTTCCAGGCTCCGAGGCTTTAATGATCACCCGCTTCCACTACTCTTCCAGGCTCCAAGGCTTCGATCATCTTCTTCTTCCACTACTCTTCCAGGCTCTGAGTCTTCAATCATCTTCTGCTTCCACTGCTCCTCCAGTCTCCGAGACCTCGATCTTCCACTTCCACTGCTCGTCCAAACTCCGAGACCTCTATCTTCCACTTTCACTACTCTTCCAGGCTCCGAAGCCTCGGAGCCT
>NW_023631146.1:0-1570 GCF_014905685.2 Nematolebias whitei | reverse complement strand
GTGTATAAGGCTTCTCTAATAGAACATTTATTAGTAACTGTGAAGCAGCAGAGACCCGACCCCCAAGACCAGAGGCAGACGAAAAAGGGGGGACCAGAGCCCAAGACCCCAGGAGGGACCCCGACCGCGGAGCCCCCAGAGCCACCCACACAGGACGAACCACTCACCCACCCCCCAGAACGGACCACAGGGGAGAACCGGAAGATCCCCACCAGCAACCACATACAGTGACCCCCCGGGGCCAACAGCGACAAACTCATAGGCCTCCGTCGGCACCCGCCGCACCGATGTAGGTCCAGGTCCAGGCACCGAGGCCCGGGCACCGAGGACTCACACCACCCAGGCCAAGGCCCGACAGGGCCAGAGGACCTGAGCCCCACCAGGCAGACACCAGGCTGAGCCAACACACGCCCAAGCGCCCAGCCCCCGATGCCAAGGGCCCCAAGCACGCCGGCAGGCAAGGACACACCCCACCAGGGGGCCGCACGATAGGGGCGCGATGCCAAGCACCCCCAGTTGTATCAAAGAGGGGGCAGTCCGAGTCTCAGCCTAACAAATACCCATTCATACACAGACACAATCACACAATCCCAACCTCATTCTCACATTAACTCACTCAAAGACATACAATAACGATACATTTCATTCTTACTCCCGATACGCACTCTATACCCCCCAGGTCCAAGACATGTACCCGCCCTCTACAGGGGGCGGCCCATGCCCAAACCCAGGAGGTAAACCCATTCATTCTTGAGCGGAGAAGAGCCAATACCCCAGACCCGGCCCAGGCCATACCCCACCGACAGGACACCCCCCCACCATGAAGAGGACACGCCACCGACCACCCCCACACACCGCCAACAACCAAGCACGCACCCCCAGCCGACTGCCCGCCAGGCCCCGGCAGCCACCCTGGCCAGCGGGCCAACCATGGCACCCAAGAGCCAAGCTCAGGGGGTCCAAACAACCCCAGGGAGAGCACAGCGCCAGCACCGCCCACGGCAACCCCCTAGACCCTGAACCCCCACATAGTCCTGGTCAACACCCGACGGCCTGCCCTTCTCCCGGACCCCACCCCCGGAATGGCAGTCAGGGAACTAGGTGGGTAGGAAGAGGAGAAAAAATAAAAATAAGACCCCGACACATACACCCCCGCCCCTAGATGTGCTGTTGATGTGTGTTGTTGTATAGTGCCATTAAAAAGGAAAGAAGAAGGAGCAAAGGCTGGCATGGTGCCAGTTTCCCCTCCACCCCAACTCTATCCAAACCCTAGTGTCTAAATGCAACCGTTGTAAGTGAGCACAGGCACAGGGGGTGAGAGTAAGGTCATCCCACCACCCATAGCCATGTGCCCTCCTCAAGTTCCTATATATGAATGTCATGAGGATGTTATGAATGAATGTCTAAGGTGTACAGTAAAATTGAGTCCCAGGTGGCTATGGTCAACAAAGATGTAAAATTGTTGCAGCACACCCGAGCCCAAACAACCCTAAATGTATGGAATTGAAATGAAGAGGGTGGAGGTGCATGGTGAGGGATGGGGAGAAATAACTGTGAGAGCAAATGCTCC
>NW_023631145.1:0-1571 GCF_014905685.2 Nematolebias whitei | reverse complement strand
CCATGCTCAAAAAAACGGGTATACAATCCAACAGTTTTTACTCAGGTCATCTTGACAGTTTTTTTTTTGTGCTGAAACATTTGGCCTTCGATCTGGAAGGCTTCATCAGTCAAGTAAACACACAACACAAAATTGATTCTTCCCACAACAGCTTACTTCAAAGTGGACGAAACCACTTATGCTGGTGATAAAAATGATGTCTTTGGCACGTCCCCTCCTCCTTTGCCGGCCTGTTCCTTGTTGACAGTCATGTCAAACTGGTTGAAAACAACAAAGACCATGTTCAATAACCATGTATACAATCCAACATTTGTCAGTTAGGTCATCTGAACAGTTTCTTTTTTGGGGGCTGAAATGTTTTACCTTTGATTCGGAAGGTTTCATCAGTCAAGGAAACACACAACACAAATCTGATTCTTCCCCCAACAGCTTACTCTAAATTGGAACAAACTAGTTATTTTGGTGCTAAGATGGTGTCTTTGGCACGCCCCCTCCACCATTATCGACCCTGTTCCTTGTTGACAATCGTGTCAAACTTGTTGAAAACAAAAAGTCAATGTTCAAAAATCCAGGTAAACAATCCAATATTTTTCAGTCATGTCATCTGGACAGTTTCTTTTTTGTGCTGAAACATTTGGCCTTCGATCTGGAAGGCTTCATCAGTCAAGGAAACACACAACACGAAAGTGATTCTTCCCAAAACAGCTTACTCCAATGTGGAACAATCTAGTTATGTTGGTGCTAGGATGTTGTCTTTGGCACGTCCCCTCCTGCATTGCCGGCCCTGTTCCTTGTTGACAGTCGAGCCAATCTGATTGAAAACAACAAAGTCCATGCTCAAAAATCCAGGTATACAATCCAACAGTTTTTACTCATGTCATCTGGACAGTTTCTTTTTTGTGCTGAAACATTTGGCCTTCAATCTGGAAGGCTTCATCAGTCAAGGAAACACACAACACGAAACCAATTCTTCCCCCAACAGCTTACTCCAAAGTGGAACAAACCAGTTATGTTGGTGCTAAGATGGTGTCTTTGGCACATCCCCTCCTCCTTTGCCGGCCTGTTCCTTGTTGACAGTCATGTCAAACTGGTTGAAAACAACAAAGACCATGTTCAATAACCATATATACAATCCAACATTTGTCAGTTAGGTCATCTGGACAGTTTCATTTTTGGGACTGAAACGTTTTACCTTTTATCCGGAAGGCTTCATCATTCAAGGAAACACACAACACAAATCTGATTCTTCCCCCAAAAGCTTACTCTAAATTGGAATAAACTAGTTATGTTGGTGCTAAGATGGTGTCTTTGGCACGCCCCTTCCTCCATTATCGGCATTGTTCCTTGTTGACAGTCGTGTCAAACTGGTTGAAAACAACAAAGTCCATGCTCAAAAATCCAAGTATACAATCCAATATTTTTAAGTTAGGTCATCTGGACAATATATTTTTTAGTGCTGAAACATTTTGCCTTCGATCCGGAAGGCTTCATCAGTCAAGTAAACACACAACACAAAATTGATTCTTCCCACAACAGCTTACTCCAAAGTGGACCAAACCAGTTATGCTGGT
>NW_023631144.1:0-1571 GCF_014905685.2 Nematolebias whitei | reverse complement strand
GTACATGTACTGACACCGTCTCCACTATCAGAAATGTTAAAAGCTACACAAACAGAAAACCTTGGCTGAATGCAGAGGTGCGTACCCTGCTGGAAGCCAGGAACACTGCCTTCAGGTCTGGAAACTCAGAGGAGCTGAGTAGGACAAGAAAAGAGCTGGTCGCTGGTATTAAGAGGGCCAAGGCCACATATGCAAAAAGGATCGAGGGTCAATTCATCTCACAAGACCCTCGGAGCATGTGGAGGGGCATTAAGTGCATAACAGATTATAAAGGAAGGAGTGAACAATGCCCCAAAGACCCATCTCTGCCTGATGCCCTCAACAAGTTCTATGCACGCTTTGAAGACCCGAACAGACTACCCAGCACCAGACTCACCTCACCACCGGACGTAGAGCATCTCAGCGTGACCTCAGCAGAAGTAAGGAGTACCTTCAGGAGGATTAATCCACACAAGGCAACTGGCCCAGACAACATCCCTGGACCCTAACCCTAACACCTGCCTGAAGACTGCCACCATCATCCCAGTCCCAAAAAGCTCGACAGTGACTGGTCTGAATGACTATCGGCCAGTGGCCCTCACCCCGATAGTCGCTAAATGCTTTGAAAAACTGGTCATGACTCGCATCAAAACAACCATCAACATCAACGAGGACCCTCATCAGTATGCATACCGTGAGAACCGATCAACAGAGGATGCAATCTCCTCTGTGGTCAACACTGCGCTCAACCACCTGGAGCAGAAAAACTCTTACGTCCGTATGCTCTTTGTGGACTTCACATCCGCCTTCAACACCATGATCCCCCAAACCCTGATGGACAAACTATCCACACTAGGACTAAGCCCCTCCATCTGCAACTGGGTACTAGACTTTTTAACAAACAGACCACAGTTAGTGAGGATCCACAACCTCTCCTCCTCCACCATAACCCTCAGCACTGGCTCTCCTCAGGGATGTGTGTTGAGCCCCCTTCTGTTTACTCTGCTCACATATGATTGTGCAGCTACCCATCCAGGCTGTCACATTGTAAAGTTTGCAGATGATACAGCGGTGGTGGGATGCATCACAAACAATGATGAGTCCAGCTACAGGCAAGAGGTGGAACACCTGGAGAGCTGGTGCAGAGAGAATAACCTTCACATCAATGTGAAGAAGACAAAGGAGATGATTGTGGACTTCAGAAGGAACAAAAACACCTACACCCCCCTGAACATAAGAGGATCTGCGGTGGAAGTGGTCTCCAGCTACAAGTACTTGGGTGTACACATGAATGACAACCTCAGCTGGAGCAACAACACCACCAGCCTGATCAAGAAAGCTCATCAGAGACTCTACTTCCTCAGACGGCTGAGGCGAGCTGGTCTGGGAAGCTCAGTCCTCACCTCCTTCTACAGGTGTGCAGTGGAGAGCATCCTGTGCTCGAGCATCAATGTGTGGCATGGAGGCTGCACAGCTGCAGAAAGAAAAGCTTTGCAGAGAGTGGTGAAGGCTGCACAGAAATCTGTTGGAATCAGCCTCCCCACCATCACAGACATCTACACCTCCAGATGCAGGAAGAGGGCCACCTGCAT
>NW_023631143.1:0-1571 GCF_014905685.2 Nematolebias whitei | reverse complement strand
GCCCACGAGCGTGGGACACTGATCTACGTGGACGACATCCTTTTGAGACAGCCGACACTGGACTCTCATTTGGCTGAGATCGACCACGTCCTCGATCAGCTAACGACTGCTGGTGCTAAAATCTCACTGTCGAAATGCCAGTGGTGCAGAACCAAGGTGGATTACGTTGGCCTCCTAGTAGGCCCGGACGGAATACAACCACAGTTGACTCGCACCCAAGGCCTAGACAACCTCAAGGTCCCAACCAATCTCAAGGAACTGCAGAGTTTCTTGGGAGTGTGTAACTACTCTCGCCAGTTCATAGAGCATTATGCGGATCTCGCAAAACCACTGACTGAACTCTTAAAGAAAGACGTTCCTTTTGTCTGGACTGATACACAGCAGCAGGCCATGAACGCTCTTAAAGACAGGCTCAAGTTAGCCCCATGTCTAGTCTACCCAGACTACACCAAAGAGTTCTACTTGGAAGTGGGCTTCTCACCTCACTGCATGAGTGCAGGTCTGTACCAAATACACGACAAAGACAAGCGTGTTGTGGCCTACGCCAGCAAAACAATGGCAGGCCCTGAATTACGGTATTCAGACAGTGAGAAGGCTCTATTGACCACTGTGTGGGCAGTGAAACATTTCTCCTGCTATATTGGTGGACAAAGGATCATTGTTGAGACACAACACCAGCCAGTAACGTTTCTGAACAGCCAACGCATCAGAGATGGAGTGGTGACAAACTCACGTGTTGCAACATGGCTGATGGCACTTCAAAGTTTTAACCTAGACATCCGCTACGGTCAAAATAAGAAGTCGCACTTGGGCACTGATTTGGCAATCTGCCAAGAATGTACACAGGATGTACCAGCCGCCCAACAGCCGGTTGTGAGTAAACCCTCAGCTGCTGAGGACCCAAATCACCACTTCTTTGATGGCAATATCTGTAAAGATATGGCGACATTGTACGTGGATGGATGTTCATTCCACCACGAGAAAGTCTGCAAAGCAGGTGTTGGAGGAGTTCTCCTCCAAGACCTGGAACAGGTCACATTTGGCTATAAATTAGGCTCTCAGTCTTCTCAGTACGCTGAGATAGCTGCAATCCTAATAGGCCTACAGATGGCAGTAGAACGCTCCATCCAGACGCTAGTCATCTGCACTGACTCTAACTATGCTCGACTGAGTTTCTTGTGTCATCTCGCTCTGTGGAAACAGAACGGTTTTCTCACAAGCAACAAAAAGGTGGTAAAACACAAAGAGCTTTTCATGACATGTGACCACTTGGTGACATCACATGATCTACAGATCTTCTGGAAGAAAGTTCCAGGACACTCCAGAGTCCCAGGCGATGACAAGTACTATAATGACCTTGCAGACTCCCTAGCCAAGGAAGGAGCCGTTGACGGACCCACGTGGTCCTTTGACCCCTCCTGGCTACTCAACACTCAGTCGTCACAAGCTACAACTGAGGTAATGGCAGTCACACGCGCACAAGCTGCAGCTAAACCTGCTGATAACACAGTTTCGGTGCGCCCGATGTTGACTGACCCAGACATCATCCAACTTCAGAAGTTGGATCCTGC
>NW_023631142.1:734-1571 GCF_014905685.2 Nematolebias whitei | reverse complement strand
CCGGCCGCCCCCCTGACCTGGCCCGGTCTGATGGACAGCCTCCCGGCCGCCCGCCGGAACAGTGACTCTTAGGGACGATCCCTTGACCGTCCAAATCCTTTGTGATCCCTCGTGTTCCTTTTTTCTCTGGCTCCTCGTGTCCCCTTCTCTGGCTCCTCGTTTTCAGGCTCCTCGTTTTCTGGTTCCTCGTGTCCTTTTTCTCTTCGTGTCCTCGTTCTCTTTGGCTCCTCGTGTCTTCGTTCTCTTTGGCTCCTCGTGTCCTCGTTCTCTGGCTCCTCGTGTCTCGTTCTTTGTGATCCCTCGTGTATTGTTCTTTGTTATCCCTCGTGTCACTTTTCTGGTTCCTCGTGTCCCTTTTCTGGTTCCTCGTGTCCCTTTTCTGGTTCCTCGTGTCCCTTCTCTTGTCTTTTCGTGTCCTTGTTCTTTGTGATCCCTCGTGTATTTTCTCTGGCCCCTCGTGTCCCTTTTCTGGTTCCTCGTGTCCCTTCTCTTGTCTCCTCGTGTCCTCGTTCTCTTGGCTCCTCGTGTCCTCGTTCTTTGTGATCCCTCGTGTCTTTTCTCTGGTCCTTGTGTTTTCCTCGGGCCCTCCACCTTGCAGTGCCACCCTCCACCCACCCTAGTCCTTCGGGAGGGGGGTTTTTTGGGGACGCCTGGAGGCGTCCTTGGGGGGGGTGGGGGGGTACTGTAAGGATGGTACTTTTCTGTGGCCCGGTTTGTCTGTTTCCCTCGTGCTTCCTCATTAGTTTCCATTGTTGCCACCTGTGTCTCGTCCCAGCTGTTTGTCATCATGTCGTCTTCTCCCGGTACTTAAGCCATCCTATTCTGTCTTGTTCTTCG
>NW_023631142.1:0-634 GCF_014905685.2 Nematolebias whitei | reverse complement strand
CCCCGTGCCTCCCTCCTTGTTTAGGTAAGTTTTGCTGCCCCGTCAGCTTGTTTATTTTGTACTTTTCATTTATCATTAAAGACCTATTTTTGTATAACTGCCGAGTTGAGTCCCTGTTCTGCACTCTGGGTTCGCTCCGACCACAAATCCTAACATTTATTGTTTTTTTCTTAATTGTAATTTCTTTTGTAATGCTTTGATCATTTTTATAAATCATGAAAACTGGTAAATGATCACTCAAATCACTCGTTAAAATACCTCCCATCACATCCCCATTTGTTACATTTGTGAAAATATTATCGATTATTGTAGCACTATGAGTTGTAATTCTTGTGGGTTTTCATATTAACGGATAAAGATTTAAACTATACAATGAATTTGTAAATGTACTGATGTTATTTGAATCTGTTTTATTTCCCAGGTCAATATTAAAGTGTCCACACAAAAAAATGCTTTTATTAAAACTCTTGTCCAATAGTTGTACGATTTTATCAGTGAATATTTCTATATTTGATCCTGGAGATCGATATACACAACTTATTAATATGTTTTTATCATTCTTGTTTATTATTTCTATTGTTATTATTTCCATGATGTTATCAACAATTATTGACATTTCATTAATTAATTTACA
>NW_023631141.1:1284-1571 GCF_014905685.2 Nematolebias whitei | reverse complement strand
ACACACACACACACACACACATATACATATATATATATACACACAAATATACATATATACACATATATATATACATACACATATATATACACACATATAAATATACATATACATATATACACACACATATATATACATATACACACATATATATACATATATACACACATATATATACATATACATATATGCACACATATATATATAATACACATATATATACATACACATATATACAGACACACATATATACGTATATATGCATATATACACACACATATATATAT
>NW_023631140.1:0-1571 GCF_014905685.2 Nematolebias whitei | reverse complement strand
AGTTAGCGTAGCCAAAGGGACACCTGGTAAAGGTGTATTGTCGGCTGTGTAGTGGACTAGGCCCATGTCAAAAACTAAGTCTAAGGTCAAAAATCTTGACCTTAAGAACCTTGTGGGACAGGAACTGTCATTTCATTGATTTGAATCCAGAAATGCCGGTTCACCCATCCTGAGACTTTCTCTCTTGAAGATTCATGTGAAAGAACACTCTCTTTTTTATTATCATTACTATTTTACAAATGTTGATAATCAAAATGTCTTAGTTCAAACCATTTTAGATGTTGCATTGAACTAATCAATTTTATTAACTGTGTAATGATTTTTATTCTCATGCAAAGTTAGAACTCATGTCAAAGCTGTTACAGAGTAATTATGCCTTTTCTGATTTCTGCTTTTGAATGAGCAAGTGTAAGTTGGTCCAAGGTTGGAGTCAAACGCAAAACAAGTTGTTGGAACGAACTGTCATGTTTTTAGAATCCTCTCAGACGTAAATATAGAGGTTTTTGGCACCTGTTTCTAAACTCGCCAAAACAAAACTCTCTATGTCTGTGAGAACATTTCTGATCTGTTTCATAACAATTCTTGCTGTCTTCTAACCTCTTACGTCACAAAACACACCCCGTCTGGTTGTTTCTGACCAATGGGAATACTCCCAAAAGTGAACCGGGAAGAGCTCTGTTGTCATGTCAGGATCATCCCGTCTCTCACAGAACTGGGCTTCTCTCACAGAACTGGTTGAACTGTGTATCCAGCAGAACTCCAACAGCACTCCATCAGAACTGAACAGAACTGTCCCAGAACTGTTCCGGCACCATCCCAGAACTTCTAACAGAACTTAGTAGAAAACCTGAGTAGACCAGGAAGTACCGACATTTTAAAGAGACATTTGAGAGAAGCCCAGTTCTGTGAGAGACGGGATGATCCTGACATGACAACAGAGCTCTTCCGAGTTCCATGGGATTATAACATTTTCACTCGCCACTACTTCTGACGATTCACAGCATCCTAAGGAGACGCTGGACAGGTAGCGTTAACGGAGCTCCATATCTGCTGATTAACTTCAGAAAGGTAACGAGTCAAGTTTCCTACCAAGCGTACCGGGGAGAGCTGGGTTCTGACGGAGAGTGTCAATTCTGGTGAACACTTCCCCTCCCATACCATCTTTACTCCCTCTAAACTTCTTTCCCATCTTTAAACTTTCTATCAAGTAGATATACTTCCAGATATTTAGAAATGTCTGTGTAAAATGCTCATCCACATCCGTGTGGGTAAAAGATCATAATTGTACAGTTTCATAAATGTCTGTGGTGAAGTAACGGAAAAATCATGGCCGTATGATTTTTCCTGATTGATTGCTTATGTTGTTATTTTCATAATTTGCCAAATTAATGTAAATGTTTGATGTTAAACTTTGATTCTGTAAATAAATGGCCGCATTCATTTTGATGGGTCAAATATAAATGACGTCTCACGTTTGCATTTCATTAAATTCAATGCACGTTTTATTCAGTTCAGAAAAATGAGGAATCCGCGTTAATTGATGAATATATCTGAGCATCTGTTCATCTACA
>NW_023631139.1:0-1571 GCF_014905685.2 Nematolebias whitei | reverse complement strand
GGTCTTAAAGGTACACCTTGTTTGTGGATTTTAGGTAAACCATACAGACTAGGTGTGGCCTCCCCTGGGTACAGTCTGTGGTACAGAAAACGGTCAATAGCCTTGTCCTGCTCCAAAATTTTCAGGCAATCTATTAACTTCTTCTTGTAACCACTTCCTGGATCTCTTTTCAGAGGTTCATAAGTGGTTAAGTCACTAAGGAGTGTCATAACTTTCTCATGATAGTCTTTCTGGTTCAAAATCACTGTGCACCTTCCTTTGTCTGCTGGGAGAATGATGATGTTTTTGTCCTTGCTAAGAGTGGTGAGTGCATCCCTCTCCTCTCTACTGATGTTGGAAGGTGGTGGTTTGGCATTGCTAAGGCAGGATGAAACTTTGATTCTGAGCTGTTCTGCTTCACCCTCTTTCATTTTGTTGTTGCGGATGGCTGATTCTGTGGCTGTGATCATCTCCACCAGAGGAATTGTACTTGGTGCAACTGCAAAGTTTCTTTTGCTTTGTTTTGCTTTTGTTTTTTTGAATGTCCAGAGGACCAGATTGAACTTTTTTGGATTTTTCTACCTGGATTATTGAGCATGCATCAGGATAAATGTGTTTATATTTCAGCTTTTACTTATGACCTCTTACAACAGGTTCCATTTCTGTATAGAAGTTGTAAGAACTATTATGGTACATGGTTTCAGCAAGTACCGACATCTAACAAGGTTAATTAGGTCATCAGGACAGATTCTTCTTTGTTGAAAGGTTTCGTCTTTTATCCAAAAGAAACCCTGCAAGAAACTGTCTTATAAATAGCACCTTCTCATAGTGGATCAACCAGTTTGCTGCTGAAAGCCAGAACTAGTTATTCACATGTAAAAGGAGGACCATCAGCTGAACAACAGATCATTTGAGCCTCAACAATAGCAACAGCAAGTACTGAAATGTAAGTATTTGTATAATATGGCTTGAAACAAATGTGATATTGGTCCTCCCTCCCTACCTTTTTCACTCACTAAATCTAAAACGTTGGTTACGTACTGTAACCCCAGATTCTATGAATATAGGCGTAGCCCTTTAAGGCTGTCGCTGATGGGTTTATCCCGTCATGCAGAGCATAAGCACTGAAAAAATTTAGTCCACGCCCACCTGCTGTGTGGGCCCCACCCGGTCCGTATAAATTACGTTAAGAGCGGGAAATCGGCTCCCAAAATAGCTTTTTTCTTCAGCCATTTAGGAGCCAGTGAGGCCCGACGCTTAAAGGGCTACGCCTATATTCATAGAATCTGGGGTTACAGTACGTAACCAACGTCCTATTTCATATAGGCTTCGCCCTTTAAGGCTGTCGCTGATGGGTTAAGGGCGAAGCGGATGTGGTCCTCGCCTCACTGGGTCCATTCGAACACAGTAAGAAGCGGAAGCTTGCCCAAAAAACGTCTTGTCACTCAGCTCCCCGTGTGCATAACTACGCATCGCGTAATTATGTGCCATGCACAGACGCATGTTGAGTAACTATGCGTTCTGACAAAGCATGAATGCCCCGGAAAACTTTCAACGGGAAGAAGAAGTTGAAAAGAGGGGGGGGGGGGGGG
>NW_023631138.1:0-1571 GCF_014905685.2 Nematolebias whitei | reverse complement strand
TGAGCGGCTGAGATCACGTAGGAGCTGTGCAGCGTAAGTAAATGACAAAATTCAGGTAAACCAAACAAATTAAATTAAAATAAATTAAACTCAGATAAAACAATCGAATACATTAATATTTTTCATAAAATTGTTGTTATTACTAACCTGTGCTTTTTTGTTTCAATAAAACAAACTGGACGAGGAGACGTTGGACAGTCTTGAGAGCTACTTGGACGAGTGCTTTGAAAATATAGTGATGGGTAAACCTCAGAACACCGCGCCCACCGCTACTCCAACATCCAAGCGCACGCGTTCGGAGAGCTCAAGCGGCGCGTCCACGTCTCCTGAGAAAAGCTTCACCGATGTTCTGGAGTCCATCGACAAAAAGTTAACAAGTTTAGATGCCCGACTGGCTCTCGTTGAAGCTCTCCACAAAGAATTTCAAGCGTTGAGGGAATCTCTGGAGTTCAGTCAAGCTCAGGTGGCGTCGCTAGCTGCAGAAAACCAATCTCTGAGGGGAGACGTTAAAGATCTCACAGAGAGGATGACGCAGATATCCGGAGAAAACAGGAAAATGAAAGAGTCCATCCTGGACCTTCAAGCTCGGAGTATGCGGGATAATCTTGTCTTCTCTGGGATCCCTGAACGAGGTGAGGAGGACGCAGAAGCGACGATCTGTGAGTTTATCCAACGTGAGCTGAAACTCCCAAGTGAGACCGTAAAAAAGTTCACTTTCCATCGTGTTCACCGGCTCGGAGGTAAGAGGCCCGATAACAAACGACCTCGCCCAATTATAGCTAAATTTGAGCATTATAAACAGAAAGAGCAGGTGAGAAGTCAGGGCAGAGAGCTGCGTGGGAAAGATTTCAGCGTTAATGATCAGTTTCCTAAAGAAATACTCGACCGGAGGCGAGTTTTATTTCCAATTAGGAAAAAAATCATGTCTGAGGGCGCCAGGGCTACAGTTGCTGTAGATAAACTTTATGTTAACGGTCAGCTGTTCAGGGAACGAGACATCACTCCATGGCTTTATTAAAAGGAACAACAGCTTGGTTTAAAGCAGGGCTGTTCAACATATGACCCGTGGGCCAGGTCAGGTCCACGGATGGGCCAGGTTCGCTTCAACAATGAGTTCTTTCTTTTTTTTTTCTTTCTTTCTTTATGTATATATATGTATATGTATGTGTGGGTATATGTATGTGTATGTGTGTATATGTATGTATGTATGTGTATATGGTGTGTATGTATGTATATTTGTGTGTGTATGTATGTATGTATATTTGTGTGTGTATGTATGTATGTATATTTGTGTGTGTATGTAGGTATGTATATATGTGTGTGTGTATGTAGGTATGTATATATGTGTGTGTGTATGTAGGTATATATATATGTGTGTGTATGTAGGTATGTATGTGTGTGTATTGTATGTATGTGTGTGTGTATGTAGGTATGTATGTGTGTGTATGTATGTATATGTATGTATGTATGTATGTGTATGTGTGTATATGTGTATATGTATATATGTATGTATGTGTATATATGTACAGTGGGGAGAACAAGTATTTGATACACTGTTGATTTTTCAGGTT
>NW_023631137.1:0-1572 GCF_014905685.2 Nematolebias whitei | reverse complement strand
ACAGTTAACCCAACTGGTCCACCTAGTGTTTTCAATTTCAAACCAATCTATTGATTTTCTACTTGTGATTCAGGTTGGACCTACTCTGGGTGCCCACCTTTGATTGGAAATATGAATTCTGTTTATTTAACATAAGTGAGCCATATAGAAAATCCCAGGAAAAGCCCATCCCAGATGGAACCCATTGATCCAGTGCTCAACCAAAGCTGGGCTCATATGTACATGTCAGCTGGGTAATCTACTACAGTTTTATATGAAACACAAGAAATGTCAAAAAAAGAGACAAAATTATTGTATTGGAATAGTAAAGCTACAACATCCCTAATGTTTTAACTTGATGTATTAATGATATGCATGAATAAAAACATCTTTCTCCAGACTCCAAGACACCAGGGAAGAAGCTGAGACTAATGGAAGTGTTTCTGAAGGTGAGTTTATTACTCTGTCTGTTGTCTGGACAAACAAAACCCATTCAAACTACAGACAAAAACAATGTAAAGCTGACAGGAACATAATCAGATGATGAAAAGTTGACTCTAAACAAACTCAAAGCTTTTTAACCTTTGACATATTTTACAGTCTAAAATATAGAAGTTGAAATAGAATCTACTATCAATGCAGTTTCCAAATTTTGAAGCTGAGTACAAGCACCGGTACTTACGCATGCCGTACCCTGATACGTATATTCCATTCAACATTTCTGGCGGTGTTTATTGTCGTTTAGCAAGTGTTGGAGTGTTATTACCACCAAGGAGTGTAGTCCAGGACAGCTAACTCAAATAAAATGCACAGAACTGACATTTCTTCTTCACCTGCTGCTGTAAAGAAGGAATGGTACTGTGGCATCGTAGCGCACAGTATTGGGCCAATACCCAATTGATACTGGTATCAATGCATCCCTAGAATGTATGGTCATAGATACGGGAATAACTAGAACTATATAAACTTCAAACTGTGACACTGAACAACTGTGTCTTCTCAAAAACATCAAAACTAAAAAAATAAATAAAAAAAACCAGCATAAAAAGTTGTCAATTAACAGATTCACTTATTACATTCTCCAGTAAAAAATGGAGGAAAAAGCCCTTTACCCCAGTACATACTGGGATTTATGCAATTCTTCAGTGTTTTCTTTAGGAGGGAGTCATGTGGACAAGAGATCAGAACGTTGTCCTGGTGGTTGGACAAGATCTGGAGATGGACGTTTGCTTAAGAACTGACAGTTTCAGAAAACCACAGAAATGATCAATGATTTAAACTTTAATATTGGGAATTATAAGGTTTATATTTGTCATCCTGTCAGACGTTTCAAACCCAGTAATGCAGACTCGGTGCAGGGATCCTGAAGAGTAAAATGTTATAAAAACCAGAACGCAGCAGGTTTGACTGCAACTCAAAGAGGCGGAGCCAGAAACAGGACGTGATGTGTAGGAACACATGGAGCTCCACTGATCTGCCAGATGTGACAGATGTGCTGAGAGAAATCAAGAAATGAAACAGCTGCAGGACGCACGAGGTGTTGGACGGGGCAGGGCTGAAGAGCAGCACGTGACCAGAGAAAGACTGAACTGA
>NW_023631136.1:0-1572 GCF_014905685.2 Nematolebias whitei | reverse complement strand
GTGGCCCTGTGATGGACTTGCGACCCGTCCAGGGTGTACCCTGCCCCTCGCACAGTGATTGCTGGACATGGGCACCAGCGACCCCCGTGACCCAAAATGGAATAAGCGGGTAAAGAAAATGGATGGATGGATGAATGTCCATCTCCGACAATCTTTGGAGGTAATCGCTGCCACATCTTATCAACATCAGAACATCAGCTGCTCACAATTAAGTCAGTATTACAGATATCTAATATTTAATGAGGTAGTAACAGAGTCCTGTGATGGACTTGCAGCTGGTCTAGGGGGTTCCCTGCCTCACGCACAGGAAGCTCTGTCATTCCTCAACATCAGATGGTCTCAGTCCAAAACTCTGCCATCAGAGGTGGCGGGCAATATGCAACATGAAAAATGCTAGACTTTGGATTTCTTTAGAATGGTAAATGGACTGTACTTATATAGCGCCTTTCTATCTTATCGAGATACTCAAAGTGCTTTACACTACAATCTGTGTCCTCATTTACCCATTCATACAGCACTACTAGATTTTTACAAAGCTAATTGAACAAATCCTTCTAAAGAGACTAATCAGAGCTTCATCACATTCATACACTGATGGGACACACATCAGAGGCTATGAGGGGTTCAGTGTCTTGCCCAGGGACACTTCGGCATGTGACTGCTGGTGGATTCGAACCCCCAACTCTCGCATTGGAGGACGGCTGCTCTAACCACTGAGCCACAGCCGCCCGTCTTTAGAAGACGCCACCTATCGTATTTTTCGCTTTATAAGTTGCATTTTTTTGCATAATTTGCATGCCCTGCAACTTATACGCTGAAGCAACGTATTTATGGATTTTTTTTTTTTTACCTATACTTATAAACCAATTTTTGGCTGAGATATGACCATTTTCGTTCATTCTGACTGAAAATATTGAACACTACCATTTTCAGCTGCTAGATGGCACTCGAGCAGTATGGCATGTTGTTGTGTCAAGTAATAGGTAAAAAGTGGCTATTAATGACACAATCAGCTTGCCACAGCTGCCA
This sequence comes from Nematolebias whitei, assembly GCF_014905685.2. NCBI lineage: Eukaryota > Metazoa > Chordata > Actinopteri > Cyprinodontiformes > Rivulidae > Nematolebias > Nematolebias whitei. Next base: position 543 of record NW_023631136.1, on the reverse strand, counting down.
CCTTCGTCTAGCTCGCCTGGAGCAACCGTCAAATCACCTTTATTTAGTTGCACCGCCTCATCAAAATGCAGCTAATTTGACCATTGAAGTGCATTTTGTAGCAATAACTAAGGTTGAGATGGAGGAAGGATGGCAACACTTTCTCCATTTCAACTTCACTACATATTTATTTATTTAACACTTGTTAAAGTGGGGCACCAGCTGGTCAGTTTACTGACCAACCACAACTTAATTAATATATTCACCCTTTAATAATCAGAACTCAGTCACTGAAGTAGAATCCATTAATTACAGGGAGTTCTATACCATAATAAATGAATATTCATCTGAATGAAGAGGCCAAAGTTGTCTTTGAAGTTTTATTACAAAAATAATCAAACTAAGAATCAACAAAAATAGTAAACAAACAATAATAATGAATCAATCAAGGCTTAATTCTCCTATCTAAGGCAAAATTGAGTCTTTGAGCAGGAATTATTTCAGTTTCATATGCGCATGAATTTAAACAAAGTTTGACTATTTTATAAAATAGTTTACTTTGGA
>NW_023631135.1:0-1572 GCF_014905685.2 Nematolebias whitei | reverse complement strand
TTGTTTTTTTGAATGTCCAGAGGACCAGATTTAACTTTTTTAGATTTATTCTAGTGATTATCTAGTGTAGGATTTTTTTTTAATAGGATAGAAAGAAAGAAAAGACAAAGTAAGACTCCAAAATATAAGAAATATACACAAAGAGAGCACACGGCAAAGCACCTGGCCACTGTCTGTTCACCTGCAAAGAACATGACAAAACACAGCAACAAAATACATATGTATAAATAACTTAAAATATTCATGGCTTTGCAGTAAGTTTCCATAAATATATATACCCATACCTACGCCTATATACATACATACATACATACACATGAATATACATTCATATACATATCTATATATCTACATATAAAGCCTACATAAGCATCCCTGCTTCTATTTGTGTGTGGTTGTGAGCATGCATAAGTGTATAAGGCTTCTCTAATAGAACATTTAATAGTAACTGTGAAGCAGCAGAGACCCAACCCCCAAGACCAGAGGCAGACGAAAAAGGGGGGACCAGAGCCCAAGACCCCAGGAGGGACCCCGACCGCGGAGCCCCCAGGGTCACCCACACAGGACGAACCACTCACCCACCCCCCAGATCAGACCACAGGGGAGAACCAGGAGATCTCCACCAGTGACCACATACAGTGACCCCCCAGGGCCAACAGCGACAAACTCATAGGCCCCCGCCGGAACCCGCCACACCGATGCAGGTCCAGGCCCGGGCACCGAGGCCCGGGCACCGAGGCCCGGGCACCGAGGACTCACACCACCCAGGCCCAGGCCTGACAGGGCCAGAGGACCCGAGCCCCACCAGGCAGACACCAGGCCGAGCCGACACACGCCCAAGCGCCCAGCCCCCGACACCAAGGGCCCCAAGTGCGCCGGCAGGCAAGGGCACACTCCACCAGGGGGCCGCGCGATAGGGGCACGATGCCAAGCACCCCTAGTTGTATCAAAGAGGGGGCAGTCCGAGTCTCGGCCTAACAAATACCCATTCATACACAGACACAATCACACAGTCCCAGCCTCATTCTCACACTCACTCACTCAAAGACATACAATAACGATACATTTCATTCTTATTCCCGATACGCACTCTATACCCCCCAGGTCCAAAACATGTACCCGCCCTCTACAGGGGGCAGCCCATGCCCAAACCCAGGAGGTAGACCATTCATTCTTGAGCGGAGAGGAGCCAATATCCCAGACCCGGCCCAGGCCACGCCCAGCCGACAGGACACCCCCCGGCACGAAGAGGTCACGCCACCGACCACCCCCACACACCGCCAACAACCAAGCACGCGCCCCCAGCCGACCGCCCGCCAGGCCCCGGCAGCCACCCCAGCCAGCGGGCCAACCATGGCACCCAAGCTCAGGGGGTCCAAACAACCCCAGGGAGAGCACAGCGCCAGCACCGCCCACGGCAATCCCCAGACCCCGAACACCCACATAGTCCTGGTCAACACCCGACGGCCTGCCCTTCTCCCGGACCCCACCCCCTGAATGGCAGTTAGGGAACTAGGGGGGTGAGAAAAAAAAAAAAAGAATAAGACCCCGACACATACACCCCCGCCCCTA
>NW_023631134.1:0-1572 GCF_014905685.2 Nematolebias whitei | reverse complement strand
CAGAATAAATGCGGTCATTTATTTAACAGAATCAAAATTTAACATCAAAACATGTACACATTGATTTGCTGATCTGTTTCTGATTAATAAACTTAGCACGCTTTACTAAACAAGACAACAGAACATTACTGATTGAGACTGATTCATCTCTGAAGACATCTAGCTTGATTTACTGGCGAATAGAGAAGTTTAAGAGAGGAGGAATAGATTTAAGGAGGACGTTTTAGATGGATGAAAGTTATGTGTTGAACCAGAACATGGCACCCTTCCTCCGACATCCAGCTCAGCCCTCCGGTACACTTCAGGACGTGCAGCGACTTTGTTACCTTAGTAGAGGATGCATCCACTCCCGAACAGAAGTCCATTGTTACGCTCCCTTTTCAGCGTCTCCGGTTAGAGTAGCTGGGGTCATCAGAAATCGTGACAAAGTACTCGGTGCAACCGAATAAGCTTCCTTAGAAGTTGAGCTTTTAATGCTCGGGTTGAGTCACAGCCGAGGCAGGCTGTGACTACGCTGGAATGGAGAGACCCTTGGCACATGGTCAAATCCATCCGCTACTTAGTTGAGTCTCATCTTCGACTGAAAGTTCCAGCAAGACTACAAGACTAAGACTTGTGAAGGCTAAGACTGAATAGTTTCAAGAAGTGTTGCCTTTTAAAGGGTATCCACTTCCTGTTACGTGGTACTTCCTGATTGGTTGAAACGACCAGCAGTGGTGTAGTTCTAGTGATGTCAGAGGGTCACTAGAAGTCAGGAATGTTTTTTAAAAACAGTTAGTACAGACAGGAAAATATTATGAAGAGGTGAGACAAAGCAGGTGCCAGCAGCTCTTATTTACTGTCTGAGAGTTTTAAAACAAGACACTTTGTTCTAATAACTTGTCTCTGACTTTCGACCGACATCCAGTACTCCTCATTCAGACAGAAGACTAAATGCACACTTACTTCATAAATAGACATTTAACTGTATGATCAAAGTCTAATGAGGTTTAAAAATCATTAATACTGTTTCACAGTTGATTTAAATGAGTGGTTCACTTCAACATTTAGAAATGGTATGAACTAAACACACTTTTGATTATCAAGATATTGTAAAATAGTAATGATAATGGAAAAAGAAGAGTGTTCTTTCAATTGATTAATTCAGGATACAATTAAATAGTCTCTTGATGAGATAATTTGTATTTCTGGATTCAAATAAATGAAATACCAGTTCCTGTCCCCTGAAGGTCCTCAGAGACAGATTGATGTCGGAGGTCTAGTTAACTATAGTCCCCTCTTTGGAAATCATCGCCTGTCCATGGGGATGAATTCCAACATGAACTTACACCTCCAAATGTCCTTGATCTTGATGTAATCCAGTAAGAGGAAAACAAAAGTTAAAGAAGGTAATCCCACAATGGTTCAGGTAATTCCATAATGTTGTTGGTAATTCCATTGCAGCAACACTTTAACCCTTTGGAAACAAAGTCTGTCATCCATTGGAAAAAGTCATATAATCCACAACGATAATTCCACAACGATCGGAGGTGTTGATTGATCAGCATGCAGAGGGGTTCCCTCAATTGAACT
>NW_023631133.1:0-1572 GCF_014905685.2 Nematolebias whitei | reverse complement strand
TCATGTTTTCTAGGTACTCTGAGTCGTCCAGAGTTGCTTCCCATTGTCCCGGATCAAGATGATAGAGCGTCAAATCACCAATGTGTATGGTTTTTCCCTGGGGAACACTGATCCACATTGTTTTGTCCGGAAAAGTCAAGGGTCTATTTGCCCCAAGTTGTTCGTAGGCCATGATCGCCTCTCTTTGGGGGGCGTTCACTAGCCAACGTGAGCCAACGATTTCCGCCTTTGCGGCCTTAGCCAGGTGTCGTGGCATTATGGTCGTTGAGCACTTAGAGGTTTCCGGAATAGGTGTCAACCCGCATATGCCCGTGGTTTTATTCCACACAAACGGTTTGCTCAGGCACAGATAATGTATCTCCCGAGTGAAAACACACATCTGAAGGTTTGGCGCTAGATAAACTGAGGGGTTATCGTCGTGGTACGCAACCATCCTTGGTGTGTCAATTTGAACATGGTTTTCACCGTGCCAATTGCCAACATTGACAATGTCCCTGAGTCTGTATATGCCATTTGAGGGAATTATCGGTAGGTTGATAATGAACGCCATTTCAAACGTCTTGTGATTGACGTAGATTGGGATCGCGCTACCGAGAGTGTAAGCCAGGTGAGCCTGCGTTTGCGTAACTTTTTTGCGCGTAGCGGAGTTGAGGATGTCGTCCACCATCTGTAGCGAGACTAGATACGGTGGGATCCTGCCGGTGGCCAGTGTATCAACCGACGAGCTGATATCTCTAAGCATGTCAGCAAAGATCCTATCTATCAGGTATGCGACAGCGTAATCCATTTCAACCTTAAGGGTTAACTCATTTACCGCATGTACGAGGGCTTTGATTTCTTGGGTGTGAGTATTCAGCACTAGAACAGTATCTTTTACGGTTTCAGTCACTTGTGTCAATTTTGTTAGTTGAAGGTCCATTTGCACTCGGATCTTTGGGACCTCACTCTCTACTTCAGACACGTGTTGTTTTAAGGACGCTATACTGACAGTGTTGAATGCGGACAAACCTAGGCTAAACAGCGATCCTAGTGATGAAGCAGCAAGCAAAAGCCCGCCAATGCCGCGCTTTTGCCTCCTACCTGTTCCGCCCAACTCTTGTTGGGTGTGAGTGAACTTATGTAGTTGCTTTAGGACATGCCGGATCTCTCCTTTTGCACTCTCTAGGGATACCGTATACCATGTTTTGTTTAGCCTCTCGTTTTTAAGGTTAATGTGTTGTCTGATCACGGTTTGGGGGTCGAAGCGGACGAAGACCTTCCGAGTGTATAGGCGGCAGTCTGTGATGAGCATTCCCGGCTGGTCCCTCAGAGCGATGCCTGAGGTGGGCCCAAGGGTTACGATCTCGGCTTGCCCTTCTTGGATGGCACCCAAGAGGGTCAAGATTACCAGGAGAGGTACCATCATTGTCCTATGGAAACACAAAGAGATAGGTCTTAGCTTCGTAACCGTCAGGGGTAGGTCCTGTGAGTTTAAACTATGGTTAAGTTTATTATCCATTAGTTATCTTCTGCTTGGGTGACCCTTATTCCCACGAGGTCAGATTTTGTGAGATCTTTGTCTCCTGTGGAGTT
>NW_023631132.1:0-1572 GCF_014905685.2 Nematolebias whitei | reverse complement strand
GCAAAATTGGCGCTTTTACTGAAAGCGTCATTCTATGCAGTGGTGGACAAGGCTGATGACCTTGCAATAAGGTTAAACAGCGAAAATGAGGTGGTTCAGGAAATTGAAGAACGCTTCCTTCAATTTAAAAGTGAACAAGAGGTCCTCACTAAGAAACATCGTGAACAGCATGTTCTCATGCTAAGACACCCATAGAGGTGTTTCCTGGTGTAAAGGTTAAACCCCACTCCCTAGAACTGGAAGAAAGGCGTGCATCGCCGCCTCCCCCTAAAAAAGGCGAGAAAAAGCAGTCTTTTCAAACTAACAAACCGCATCATGAAGGTGCACGCTGGGACAAAAAAGCTCCTCTTTCAGAGGATGAACGTGATTATCGTAAATGGGGTGTGCGTAGGACGCAAAGATATGGGAACCAAGAGGACCCATATTATCAGGGGAAGTCCGAAAAGGAACCCCCAAAAGACGTACCTAACCGTCCCCCACCTCGGACGAAACGAACCGAGGCGAAAAAAATCACAAAGGTTCCAGAAACAAGGCCCTACACCTCTGAGCTTGGAAGAGACAGAGAAACTACGCAGGTTTTTAGAAACTTTGAAACACACTGACACGGGAAACCAACCTGGAGCACTATGCAGTGATGTAATCACTATTACATGTGAGGGCGCGAATGACAACATAACAGATGTCGGTGAAACACACCAAGACATTGTTGTTGTTGCCTCCAACAACCCCTGATCGGAAGAAGGGGGGGGTAAACTCACACACAAACGATGACGAGTCATCGCAAGCTGAACACTCAGAAACAGCTACTGCTGTGCTGACGGTTCAGACAAACCGAGATTACACAAACAAGGCTGAACGTGTGAAGAAACGTCAGAAAAAACCTAAGAGGTTTCTGTGTAACTTTATCAGAAGGGGGGTCGCCAAAAAGGCGTACCTGTCAGTAACACTCGAAGGAGTCCTCACACACGAAGCACTCCTGGACGGTGGCGCAGACATAATTATGTCAGCTAAACTGTTCGAGGAGCTGAGGACAGCCGCTGCCGGTGTTAACAGGATAATACCTGTCACAGAATGTGCTATAGAAATGCAGGGTCTCTCAGAGAAGAGGACAACCCTGACAGCTATAGCAATGGTTCACATGCAGGTTGGCAGAATGACACTATACCACCTGGTACACGTATCTCGTGTTGACTCATTCCCATTTTTGGTTGTCCAGGATTTTATAAATCGCTTCGACGCGATTATAGATTATGGTGATCAAACGATGTGGGCAAAAGTGAGCAAACCACTGCCAATACAAATGCCTCCGGAGTGTAACACAGACTGCCTAACAGCAGGTACCGCGGAAGGCGCAAAGGACTCCTCATCCGAGGACACGAGCCCGGTGAGTACTCCTCTGAAATCATGTGAAACCAAAGAGACCCACCCGGTTGTCCAAACTCTGACCCAACAAGACAGCCTCCTCTGTGAGCTGGAGCAGTCAGAGTCCACCAAACACTACCTACCACTGGTAGTTAAGGGTGTAGAGATCCAAGGATCCCACACCAACGATGCTGTTCTGTCTCTGTGGAC
>NW_023631131.1:0-1572 GCF_014905685.2 Nematolebias whitei | reverse complement strand
GGATTTTAGGTAAACCATACAGACTAGGTGTGGCCTCCCCTGGGTACTGTCTGTGGTACAGAAAACGGTCAATAGCCTTGTCTTGCTCCAAAATTTTCAGGCAATCTATCAATTTCTTCTTGTAACCACTTCCTGGATCTCTTTTCAGAGGTTCATAAGTGTTTACGTCACTAAGGAGTGTCATAACATTCTCATGATAGTCTTTCTGGTTCAAAATCACTGTGCACCTTCCTTTGTCTGCTGGGAGAATGATGATGTTTTTGTCCTTGCTAAGAGTGGTGAGTGCGTCCCTCTCCTCTCTACTGATGTTGGAAGGTGGTGGTTTGGAATTGCTGAGGCAGGCTGAAACTTTGATTCTGAGCTGTTCTGCTTCAGCCTCTTTAATTTTGTTGTTGCGGATGGCTGACTCAGTAGCTGTGATCATCTCCACCAGAGGAATTCTACTTGGTGCAACCGCAAAGTTCAGTCCCCTGGCAAGAATCTCTGTCTCTGGCTGGGTGAGCTGTCTGTCAGATAAATTCTTCACCCACTTTTCTGTCTCCCTGGCATGTAATTGACTACTGGAGTGTTGTCCTACACTGAATGTGTTGTTATTGGAATAGTGATGTTGTTGATGAGTTATTAGTAAGTTAAACTTGTTTTGTTGTCGAGTCTTGGACTTGACATGCTGTGCTAAGCGTGCCTGATCTGTACAACACTTGCTTAAGTGTGGTCTGATCTAGACACATAGTTAGTTTCTGTTTAATGTGCTCTTCTTTGGCCTTCAAGGCCTTGACAACAAAACAAGTTTTGTTTCTCAGTTTCTCTGAGACGTTTATTTTCTAAACATAACGTCCCAGTGGCTTTTAAACCCCAAAATACATTACGGCAAAAACTGGTTCATCCCAAAGATCCAGTCCCCCGGCACAAACAGAGTAATGTTGTGTATGCTGTTCAGTGTCAGTAGGGCTGTGATCAGTCGTACATCGGGGAAACTAAACAGCCACTGGCCAAAAGGATGGCCCAGCACAGAAGATCAACATCATCAGGCCAGGATTCTGCGGTCTACACTCATCTCCAGGCCAGTGGTCACTCTTTCAAGGATGAAGATGTTCACATCCTGGACAGAGAGGAACAATGGTTTGAGAGAGGAGTAAAGGAGGCCATCTTTGTGAAAAGAAATCGTCCATCATTAAACAGGGGTGGAGGCCTCCGGGTTCAACTGTCCCCCTCTTACAATGCTGTGATTGCTAGTATCACTCAGCCCTCTGTGAGTAGTAAACAGCCATCAGTGTGCTAATTACCCATTGTTAGGCTGATGGTCCTTCTTGAGCATGTGATCAGCTGGTTTTGGTTGTCAGCAGCAAACTGGTTGATCCACTCTGTGAAGGTGCTATTTAAGAGACTGAGCTGAAAACAGCACCTCAGACTGAGGAAGTCTCTTGGATGAGAGACGAAACGTTTCTAGATTTTTTTGCTTTGTTTTGTTTTTTGTTTTTTTGAATGTCCAGAGGACCAGACTGAACTTTTTTGGATGTACATGGAAGAGGTAGAAAAGAGAGCCTTGACGTCCTTTTCAGGGACACCACCAAG
>NW_023631130.1:0-1573 GCF_014905685.2 Nematolebias whitei | reverse complement strand
AACTACCGTGTTTCCTCAGGATTGACCCCAAGGGGAGCAGATACAATGAGAACAGAAGGGATCCAAGAATGGAGCCTTGTGGGACCCCACAGGAAAGAGGGACAGAAGCAGAAAAATGATTGTCAAAGTTAACACAGAAACTCCTGTCACCCAGATACGAACGGAACCATTCAAGCACCACCCCTGTAATCCCAACCCAGTGTTCTAGCCGTGACATAAGGATGCTGTGATCAACAGTGTCAAATGCAGCGGTAAGGTCGAGGAGTACCAGGATCACAGACTGACCAGAGTCATTTGCTAGCAGAATGTCATTACAGACCCTTACTAAAGCTGTCTCTGTGCTGTGCAGTTGTTTAAATCCTGACTGAAAAATCTCAAAAATTCCATTCAAAAACTTGGTTAGTTGACTAAAAACTATTTTCTCCAAGATTTTAGAAAGAAATGGAAGTTTTGAGATTGGCCTGAAGTTTGAAACCGTGGACAGAAAAAAAGAACAAAACAGTGCGACACTCTTCTTTGACTTGCCTGCAAACTCTCAGTGAACTCTTCCCTGACGAAGAGCGTTACACTCATTTGTTGTTTTGTGAAATCCATTACACCTAAATCCTAACAGATATTTGCCAACATTACCAAACTGAAACATATTTGATTAAATAATTGAAAATGAAAGCATTTGCCCTGTGAGATGCTTGAACTCACGACCTTCAGATTATGAGACTGACGCGCTGCCTACTGCGCCAACGAGTCTACAAAAACAGTGTCATGGCTATAAGCAGGACCAAATATTTGACTGAACAAAAAATAGTTGTTCTGAATGTGTCACATACAGAAATATATCTTTTCCATAGTTCTTTGATAAAGGATAGGCTTACACTTCACACATCACTTGTTTACACAAACAGGTGATGAAGTGGCTGGGAACAAAGTACTTGCAGGCAAGATTTCTACTACTGTCACAGACACCGTGCAATACCTCATCTTTTTTATGAACAAGTGTTAACTGATAACACATTCACAAGTACATCACAATTACAGTTAGTGATCCTAAACTTTGTAATGCTTAATTGGGGGGTGGGAGAGACTCATATCTGAAAAGTTTGTTCGCCCAACGTGGGGCTCGAACCCACGACCCTGAGATTAAGAGTCTCATGCTCTACCGACTGAGCTAGCCGGGCTTGCCACATTTTCAGCAGGGTTCATTTTTACACTCAGACAACCTCACCATACGCTGTTTCCACATAATCTACATATTTACAGCACAAACAAACACTAGAAGTAACCAAAAATGCAACCTTAAGCACTTTTAAGGACTTGTGTTGGGTGCCAATTGTAGTTTACGTATAAATACATGGACTAGTTTTTCAAGGTCAGATCTGGACAGAACGGACTTAAGCTTTGCTATTTGCCTTAGCTGAAAGAAGCTTTTTTGTAGAACAGAGTTGATCTGTTTATTAAACTTAAAGTCCGAGTCGAACACTACCCAGAGATTGGTAACCGACTGCTTTAGATGAGGCTGAAGGGAGTGCAGGTTTACAGGATCAGTGACAGTGGTAGAGCTTGGGTTAAACACAAT
>NW_023631129.1:0-1573 GCF_014905685.2 Nematolebias whitei | reverse complement strand
ACGTATGATTGTGCAGCTACCCATCCAGGCTGTCACATTGTAAAGTTCGCAGATGATACAGCGGTGGTGGGATGCATCTGTAGTGGACTAGGCCCATGTCAAAAACTAAGTCTAAGGTCAAAAATCTTGACCTTAAGAACCTTGTGGGACAGGGACTGTCATTTCATTGATTTGAACTCAGAAATACAGGTTCACCCATCCTGAGACTTTCTTTCTTGAAGATTCAAGTGAAAAGAACACTCTCTTTTTATTATCATTACTATTTTTCAAATGTTGATAATCAAAGTGTCTTAGTTCAAACCATTTTAGATGTGGCAGTGAACTAATCAATTTTATTAACTGTGTAATGATTTTTATTCTCATGTCAAAGCTGTTACAGAGTAATTATGCCTTTTCTGATTTCTGCTTTTGAATGAGCAAGTGTAAGTTGGTCCAAGGTTGGAATAAAACGCAAAACAAGTTGTTATGTTAAAACTGTCATGTTTTTAACATCCTCTCAGACGTAATATAGAGGTTTTTGGCACCTGTTTCTGAAACGCGCCAAAACAAAACTCTCTCTGTCTGTGAGAACATTTCTGATCTTTCCATAACAATTCTGGTTTTCTTCTAACCTCTTACGTCACAAAACACACCCCGTCTGGTTGTTTCTGTCCAATGGGGATACACCCAAAAGTGAACCGGAAACAGCTCTTTAAAATGTCAGTACTTCCTGGTCTACTCAGTTCTGTAAGAGTTCTGTAAGAGTTCTGTAAGAGTTCGGATGGAGTGCTGATGGAGTTCGGTGGAAGTTCTGCTAGAGAGTTCTGATGGAGTGCTGTTGGAGTTCTGCTGGATACACAGTCCAACCAGTTCTGTTGAAGCTCTGGAGAAGTTCTGTTCTGTTCAGTCTCTGCTCAGTTCTGTGAGAGACGGGATGATCCTGACATGACAACAAGCTCTTCCGAGTTCCATGGGAGTATAACACCTTTCACTCGCCACTACTTCTGACGAGCTACAGCCATACTAAGGAGACGCTGGACAGGTAGCGTTAACGGAACACCATATCTGCTGATTATCATCAGAAAGGTAATGGGTCAAGTTTACTACCAAGCGTACCGAGGCGAGCTGGGTTTCTGATGGAGAGTGTCGATTCTGGTGAAACACTTACTTCCCCTCACACACCCTCTTACTCCCTCTTAACTTCTTTCATCTTTAAACTTTTCTCTCAAGTAGAAATTCTTCCAGATATTTTAGAAATGTCTGTGTAAAATGCTCACCCACATCCATGTGGGTAAAAGATCATAATTGTACAGTTTCATAAATGTCTGTGGTGAAGCAACGGAAAAATCATGGCCGTATGATTTTTCCTGATTGATTGCTTATGTTGTTATTTTCATAATTTGCCAAATCAATGTAAATGTTTGATGTTAAACTTTGATTCTGTAAATAAATGACCGCATTCATTTTGATGGGTCAAACGTAAATGACGTCTCACGTTTGCATTTCCTTAAATTCAATGCATGTTTTATTCAGTCCAGAAAAATGAGGAATCCGTGTTAAATGATGAATATATCTGAGCATCTGTTCATCTACA
>NW_023631128.1:0-1573 GCF_014905685.2 Nematolebias whitei | reverse complement strand
CACCACTCAAACAGGGTTTTGGGGTTCAGGTGCACTACTGAGCTACGGGGAGAATCATCCATCTCCGTGGCTGGTGGGGTCCTGGGCCCTAATTTTAATATACAACCTAGACACTCACTTATAACACTCTCACGACACATGCATATATAGGATCTGGAGTGGGCACATGATCGCACTTAGGTGGTGGGATGTACTACCATTTCCACCTCCCCGGACCTGTGCCCACTCTCATATGTAGCATGTAGACATTTAGGGTTCGGGGCGGAGATGAGGGGTGAACGGGCACCGCCTGCTATCTGGGCAAGAGGTGGGTCTGTGCCGATCGCCACCTCATCCCCCCATTTTAAACGCACTGTATAACAACATGCATCAACACCATATTCGAGTGGGAGGAGGAGGAAGTGGGTCTGTTCATAATTTATTTATGCATATATAGATTATTATTATTATTTTTTTTTTTTTATTTAGTTTTTTTTTTTTTTTTCTTTTTTCACAAACACCTCCTTTCTCCGTGTGACACTAGGGGTCTGGGATGGAGGGGGAGGGGGGCACATTGTTGGGGTCTGGGCTGTGGGTGGGCTTTGGGCCTTGGGGGCGGTCAGTGATGGGGCCGGTGCTTCGGTTCCTCCTGGGCTGTTCTGATTCTTTTAATCTAGGATCCTGGTTGCGATGGCCGGCACTTTGACCGGGGTGGCTGCCGGCTTTCGGCGGGCGGTCGGCTATGGTAGTGAACATGTGGTCATTGGTGGTGTAGGGCGGCGGTTGGGGGTGTGGCTTCGCCTCATCGGGGCACTGGCTGGTCTTCCTGTGTGGCATTTGCGGTGGGGGTGCTGTGTGTGTGGGGGGGTGCATAGGTGGCGTGCTGGGGCGTCTCTGTGCCTATGGTGCGGGGCTCTTGATGTGGGGGCCAGCCCTCCTCAGCTGCGGCTCCCTGCTGCTCTGCCCTTTGGGCTGGGGCCGGCCTGTGGTTGCTGTCAGGTAGATGGTGCATGCTATCTGTGTGTGCCTGTTGGTTGCTCAGGTTGGGTTTTTGGTGGTACCCCTCTCTTGGATCAATTTGGGCCCCACATTTGGTGTGGGGCCCACTCCCCCCGGTCGTGCCCCCCTTTGGCGGGGGACCCCCTTGCCGCCGGTGCATTGGTGGCTCTCGGTGTCTGGGCTGGGTGGTGGGGTGCACGTCGGTCTGCCCTGGTTGCTGCCTGGCGGGGCCTGGGTGCCCTGGCTCTGTCGGGGCTCTGCCGGGGGGTGGTATGGCCTCGGGGCTTGGGGCTCGGTGTCCATGGCCGGATCTACTTGGGGGGGGGGCATGGGTCGCCGGCCGGACCTGTGGGCTCGTCGCTGCAGCTTCCTGGAGGCTCTGCATTGTGGTGGCTGGGGTCACCCGGTTCTTTCCTCTGCTCCTCTCTGGGGGGGTGCGGTTCTCCCTGTTGGGAGACTCCTGGGGCTCCGGGCCTGTGGGCCGCTGTGTGTCTGTGGCTCCGGTCCTCCCTATGTTGCCATTGTGTCCTGGGGGACGGGTCTGTGGGCCCCCGCGTCCACTATTGGGCATTCTTTTGGAGAAATCTGGTGGTGG
>NW_023631127.1:710-1573 GCF_014905685.2 Nematolebias whitei | reverse complement strand
AGGGGGCTCAACACACATCCCTGAGGAGAGCCAGTGCTGAGGGTTATGGTGGAGGAGGAGAGGTTGTGGATCCTCACTAACTGTGGTCTGTTTGTTAAAAAGTCTAGTACCCAGTTGCAGATGGAGGGGCTTAGTCCTAGTGTGAATAGTTTGTCCATCAGGGTTTGGGGGATCATGGTGTTGAAGGCGGATGTGAAGTCCACAAAGAGCATACGGACGTAAGAGTTTTTCTGCTCCAGGTGGTTGAGTGCAGTGTGGACCACAAAGGAGATTGCATCCTCTGTTGATCGGTTCTCACGGTATGCATACTGATGAGGGTCCTCGTTGATGTTGATGGTTGTTTTTATGTGAGTCATGACCAGTTTTTCGAAGCATTTAGCGACTATCGGGGTGAGGGCCACTGGCCGATAGTCATTCAGACCAGTCACTGTAGAGCTTTTTGGGACTGGGATGATGGTGGCAGTCTTCAGGCAGGTGGGAACTGTTTCCAGGGTAAGTGAGGTGTTAAAGATGTCTGCCAGCACCTCACAGAGCTGATCAGCACATTCCTTCAACACTTTTCCGGGGATGTTGTCTGGGCCAGTTGCTTTGTGCGGATTAATCCTCCTGAAGGTACTCCTTACTTCTGCTGAGGTCACACTGAGATGCTCTTCATCCGGTGGTGAGGTGAATCTGGTGCTGGGTGGTCTGTTCGGGTCTTCAAAGCGTGCATAGAACTTGTTGAGGGCATCAGGCAGTATGTATGTATGTATGTATGTATGTATGTATGTATGTATGTATGTATGTATGTATGTATGTATGTATGTATGTATGTACGTATGTATGTATGTATGTATGTATGTATGTATGTATGTATGTATGTA
>NW_023631127.1:0-700 GCF_014905685.2 Nematolebias whitei | reverse complement strand
GTATGTATGTATGTATGTATGTATGTATGTATGTATGTATGTATGTAAGGATGATGGATAGATGACTTTACCTTGAAATTAGTATTCTGACAAAAAAAAAAAAATCAAAGCTTCCAAACTAAACCCGAACTCAAATCCAACATGGCTGCCTTGTGGGAGGACAGTGGTGCTAGTCACCGTGAAGAACTGTTTTCACTTCTGTCTTTTTGTGTCTTATTAAATAAGCTTTACACAGAATACTCTAAAACATGTTGCTACAGTGTTTGAATGCCTAAAGCACAAAGACATATAGCCAACGGTGTCCCCCACAGATTAATCTTTGGCCACCATAAAAGCCATCTCAATCATTTGAGGAAACTACTTTTAAGCACTATGAAAACTAGAACGCATAGTTTCCTCAAATGATAGGGGTTTACAAATTTATATATATATGTATATACATGGTGGTGGCCATCTTGGATTTTGACATGGTGACTCAGTTTTTGAAAGGAACTTTTCTCACACCTATATGCAGCCACACATCAAAATGGAAGTTGATGCCTCTTTTATTTTTCAACTTATTGCTCTTACAACATGCAGACAGAATGAGGTTATTTCCAATTTCCCCTTTTCGCTCCACTATGGGGGCAATAAGATACTGACAACTCATACGCTCTCCCCAAAATCCCGCTCCAAATGATCTAAACTGTTCCTTTAACAT
>NW_023631126.1:0-1573 GCF_014905685.2 Nematolebias whitei | reverse complement strand
CTGAGATGTTTTTGACTTGAATCAGAACTGATAACATCACCTTTTCTGTATTTTCTGCTTGGTTTGCTTAAAGCTCTGACCAATTTTTGACCACTAAAGTGCTTATAAATAAAAGTCAGCAGCATTCACAAGTTTATTATAGTCGAAACGTCTCGAAATCCTTGTAAATCAACACCTGGGTTAGGATCCCCCATCAGGGAGCTTTCATATGTCCAAGAAGCTCTGCACACCTGAAAGTCAATGTTTTTTGTTAAGTTGACTTTATTTGAACTGGTTAGCTTTAGTTTTTCTACACAACCTAATATAACTTACCTGCATCCTGGTGTCCTCATCTTCTGGGGTTTGTGTCTGAAGTTAAAATGCCTGTTGTCATTTGCATAAATATGGAAAATGAGCTCAGAGCTTCATTTAGGCTGAAGTAGCTATTCATTCAACTTTTATTTATATACATGTAGTTTGGTTCACATTGAGCCTCAAGGATTCATTTACAAAAGAGACAGAGTCAGAGAGTCAGAGTCAGAGTTTCTTTATTGTCATTCGCACCTCATGTGGTACATGTGGTGGAGCGAAATTATGTACACAGGGTCCCAGTTACATCCAACAATAAAATGTATAAGAAAAACAGTAATAACATCTAAGATATGAACTACGAAAAACATCAACTAAATATACACTAAGCACTCATAACATAAAAACATTGAACATCAGCACAAACATGAACATGAGTCTGTGAGCAGATGTGCACGCATGAACACATCAAACTTGAAACAGATCAGCAGCAACATGAAACAGATCAGCAGCAACATGATATGGTTTTTCACAGTGATTATTCTAGTTAGAGATTCATGAGTCTAACAGCCTCAGGGTAGAAGCTGTTCCTCAGTCTAGTGGTTCTACACTTAATGCTCCTTAACCTCCTTCCTGAGGGGAGTGGGGCAAAAAGTGTGTGTGCTGGGTGGGTGGGGTCCTTCATGATGCAGGTGGCCCTCTTCCTGCATCTGGAGGTGTAGATGTCTGTGATGGTGGGGAGACTGATTCCAACAGATTTCTGTGCAGCCTTCACCACTCTCTGCAAAGCTTTTCTTTCTGCAGCTGTGCAGCCTCCATGCCACACATTGATGCTCGAGCACAGGATGCTCTCCACTGCACACCTGTAGAAGGAGGTGAGGACTGAGCTTCCCAGACCAGCTCGCCTCAGCCGTCTGAGGAAGTAGAGTCTCTGATGAGCTTTCTTGATCAGGCTGGTGGTGTTGTTGCTCCAGCTGAGGTTGTCATTCATGTGTACACCCAAGTACTTGTAGCTGGAGACCACTTCCACCGCAGATCCTCTTATGTTCAGGGGGGTGTAGGTGTTTTTGTTCCTTCTGAAGTCCACAATCATCTCCTTTGTCTTCTTCACATTGATGTGAAGGTTATTCTCTCTGCACCAGCTCTCCAGGTGTTCCACCTCTTGCCTGTAGCTGGACTCATCATTGTTTGTGATGCATCCCACCACCGCTGTATCATCTGCAAACTTTACAATGTGACAGCCTGGATGGGTAGCTGCACAATCATATGTGAGCAGAGTAAACAG
>NW_023631125.1:837-1574 GCF_014905685.2 Nematolebias whitei | reverse complement strand
GATGAGTTCCCCAGCTCATCTCAAAGTTGTAAAGTAAGCTTTGCAGTAAAAAGAACGTTTTCTCTTCTTGAATTACTATATCTCTTTAGACATGTCTTAACAAAAAATTTTCCTATTTGAAACTTGTTTGTATTTTCTTAGGAATAACGAAGACGACGGACAACACAAAAACACGTCAGGATGGAAAGGAGGAAGACAGAACTGAAGAAGTTGCACAAAAGTGCTGCTTTTTGTGCAACAGTGCTGGTTTTCAGACTGGTTTGACGACCATCTGATGTTCAGGAATTCCTTTCAGTCCAAGAACTCTAGAGTTGTTGTGACTCAATACTGGTTGGTTCACTTAAGGAGTTTATGGCTTGGTGGGGAAACAGTTTACTGGAATTCCTTAGACTGATGAAGTCCTCTGGATAAAGGGCGAAACGTCTCTATAAAATAAAATACTGTCCAGATGACCTGACTGAGAATTACTGGATTTTATACCTAGATGATTGAGCACGAACTTTGTTACCATAAACTGAGTTCTTTCTGAATACAAAGCAAAGAAAATGTGTTAAAACATAACATTTCACATGGTTAATAATGATGAATAATGATTGCAAATAATGTCACAATCAAAACAAGCTTCGTTCATGAATGTTTTTCTTTTGTCAAAAACTTAAAAGTAATGTGTAAGCATTTATCAACGTGTACGTGATTAGGAGTTCTAGGACAATGAATGTGTAGAAACATCCGACAGT
>NW_023631125.1:0-737 GCF_014905685.2 Nematolebias whitei | reverse complement strand
GATGAGTTCCCCAGCTCATCTCAAAGTTGTAAAGTAAGCTTTGCAGTAAAAAGAACGTTTTCTCTTCTTGAATTACTATATCTCTTTAGACATGTCTTAACAAAAAATTTTCCTATTTGAAACTTGTTTGTATTTTCTTAGGAATAACGAAGACGACGGACAACACAAAAACACGTCAGGATGGAAAGGAGGAAGACAGAACTGAAGAAGTTGCACAAAAGTGCTGCTTTTTGTGCAACAGTGCTGGTTTTCAGACTGGTTTGACGACCATCTGATGTTCAGGAATTCCTTTCAGTCCAAGAACTCTAGAGTTGTTGTGACTCAATACTGGTTGGTTCACTTAAGGAGTTTATGGCTTGGTGGGGAAACAGTTTACTGGAATTCCTTAGACTGATGAAGTCCTCTGGATAAAGGGCGAAACGTCTCTATAAAATAAAATACTGTCCAGATGACCTGACTGAGAATTACTGGATTTTATACCTAGATGATTGAGCACGAACTTTGTTACCATAAACTGAGTTCTTTCTGAATACAAAGCAAAGAAAATGTGTTAAAACATAACATTTCACATGGTTAATAATGATGAATAATGATTGCAAATAATGTCACAATCAAAACAAGCTTCGTTCATGAATGTTTTTCTTTTGTCAAAAACTTAAAAGTAATGTGTAAGCATTTATCAACGTGTACGTGATTAGGAGTTCTAGGACAATGAATGTGTAGAAACATCCGACAGT
>NW_023631124.1:0-1574 GCF_014905685.2 Nematolebias whitei | reverse complement strand
ATTTGGAAGCTTGAAAAAATCTATTCAGACATAAGGGCAAGTTTGAAAACATCACTTCAGACATATTGACAAGCTTGAAAACATTCCTTCAAACAGATTGGCAAGCTTGTAAACTTCCTGTAAGACATAGTGGAAAGCTTGAAAACATACCTTCGGACACATTTGGAAGCTTGAAATCATAACTTCAGACAAAAAAGCAAGGTTGAAAACATCACTTCAGACATAGTGGCAAGCTTGAAAACATACTTTCAGACATAATGAAAGCTTGAAAACATCACTTCAGACATATTGGCAAGCTTGAAAACATCCCCTCAGACACATTGGCAAGCGTGAAAATATCCATTCAGACATAGTGCAAAGCTTGAAAACATCTTTTTAGACATATTGGCATGCTTGAAAACATCCCTTCAGGCACATTTGGAATCTTAAAAACATCACTTCAGTCATAAAGGCAAGTTTGAAATTATCACTTCAGACATATTGACAAGCTTGAAAACATTTTTTCAGAAACATTGGCAAGCTTGAAGACATCGCTTCAACTACAGTGGCAAGCTTAAAAACTACACTTCAGACATAGTGTAAAGCTTGAAAACATTACTTCAGTCATATTGGCAAGCTTGTAAACTTCCCGTCGACATAGTGGAAAGCTTGAAAACATCCCTTCAGACACATTTGGAAGCTTGAAAACATCACTTCAGACCAAAAGGCAAGCTTGAAAACATCCCTTAAAACATAGTGGCATTCTTGTAAACATCTCTTCAGACATATTTGCAAGGTCGAAAACATCAATTCAGACATAAAGGCAAGTTTGAAAACATCACTTCAGACATATTGACAAGCTTGAAAACATTCTTTCAGATACATTTGCAAGCTTGAAAACATCCCTTTGGACATAGTGGCAAGCTTGAAAATATCCTTTCAGACGCATTGTTAATCTTGAATACATCACTTCAGTCACATTGACAAGCTTGAAAACGTCCCATAAAGTTACGTTGGCAAGCTTGTAAACATCCATTTAGACAACTTTGACGGCTTGAAAACATCCCTTTGGGAATTGTGGCAGGCTTGAAAACATCACTTAAAATATTGTGGCAAGCTTGAAAACATCCCTTCAGACACATTTGGCAGGTTGAAAATATCAATTCAGACATAAAGGCAAGTTTGAAAACATCACTTCAGACATATTGACAAGCTTGAAAACATTCATTCAAACACAATGGCATGCTTGTACCCTTCCAATCAGACATAGTGGAAAGCTTGAAAACATCTCTTTGGATAAAGTGGCAAGCTTGTAAACTTCCCGTCAGACATAGTGGAAAGCTTGAAAACATCCCTTCAGACACATTTGGAAGTTTGAAAACATCACTTCAGACAAAAAGGCAAGATTGAAAACATCCCTTCAGACACATTTGGAAGCTTGAAAACATCACTTAAGACAAAAAGGTAGGTTTGAAAGCATAACTTCAGACATCTTGACAAGCTTGAAAACATCCCGCTCATACACATTGACAAGTTTGAAAATATCCATTCAGACATAGTGCAAAGATTGAAAACATCCTTTTAGACATATTGGC
>NW_023631123.1:0-1574 GCF_014905685.2 Nematolebias whitei | reverse complement strand
GTGCAACTTATACAGCAAAAAATACGGTAACCTAATGAGTTACAAAATGCTCCTCCAACTGTTCCACTTTTTGTTGCAGCCGTTTAACTTTTGAGCTGCGTAAAATTCCCTGAAGTTGTCCGTCGGATTTATTCCACCACGTTCTTAAAAAAATCCCCCAAATTATGACATCCTTGTCCGAGACGAGTCGACGTAAACGTCTGTTTTTCCAGCTCCGCCCTGATGAGATCCAGTCCGGAGCGACGCTCCACGCCTCCTCTGGGGTCCACAGGGACGAAAATGAACGATCTGGGTTGATGCACTTACAACTGATCTGTGGTGATCACTCAGTCTGAACCCCTCAGTCGTCTCGTTAGGGAAGTCGTTTCCTTTTGGAGCTCGTTTTGTGTTAATTTCAGAAAAAAAAAAAAAAAGTGTCTTTGGTGTACAGAATAAATATTTTATTCGGCATGATTAGATTACCTTCGTTAAAAGGAGGAGCGGTTTGGGATTTGTTTAGCGTGTGAATTTTGTATCCTTCAACAGCCTGATGTTTGCAAAGTGTCAAGACACATTTTGTTTTAAAAGAAACGTTTGCCATTTTCTGTTAGCAAAATATCTTTATTAACCGCTGCATGGGTTCTAATGAAACTTTCAGGAAGTTAGATATTTTTCTACAAATGACTGAAGCCAACCCGATTCAAGATGGCCACCACAGCCATCTGCTCTTAGTAAAAAAACAGCTCTATTTCTGTCAGTTGTACGGATATTGAGCCAACATTTGATGTGGTAGTAGCTGGGAGTGATCCACATGGCCTGGCATGAAAGGCGGCAGGTGATGTGCATCCCTGCAGTAACAGAAGTCGTGTGGTGCAGCAGCCATGATCGTGCAGAAACAAACTCTCCTCGGGGGCTTTTTCCTGCTGAAGCTCGGCTGTAATTTTCTCATCCGCGTCGTAAATGGACTGCATTTATCTAGAGGCGTTGTTCCAGAGGCCAGTCGTGACGCCTCGCTCTCACCCCCGCCTCAGCCGAGCTCGCAGCGTCTAACCGAAGGAGCAGTTCACCCGTCATGGATCCTCTTCTTCACCGTCTGCATCACAGCCGTCGCTAATCCTCCCCCTCCTTCCTGCTTTTGTTTGCCAAGTTTTTCCTCCGTCTTGCGTCCTTCACTTCCTCTCCATCCACGCTGACCCCCCCACCCCCAGGACTGAGTTACGGCAGCAGAGAAGTGGTTTGTGTTTATAACACTGAGGGTGAGGTCAAAGGTCATCTGTCAGAGAGAGCTTCTGGTTTAAAAGGTCCAGATAAGAGCCGACTCTTCACGGAAAGTTATTTGCAGCGACAAATGAAGGTGGTTTTAGAAGTTGCTGCTGCTCGTCTGTGGTTTCAAGTGAGCCGGATGATTTAGGCTTCCTGTAAATTTAATCCATGGGTAACGTATGGCGCAAGGGCCAAAAGTGGCCCTTAACGATCTCCATCTGGCCCCGGATATATCTTTAATTCAGTGGTGACAAACGGTTACAAATAGGTAAAAAATAACTTGTGTCAAGCGAAGGCGATGCATCAACTCCAGTCAGATACCTGCCATCTTT
>NW_023631122.1:642-1574 GCF_014905685.2 Nematolebias whitei | reverse complement strand
CCTTCAGACACAATGACAAGCTTGAAAACATCACTTGACACTCATTCTCCAACTTGAAAACAGCCCTTTGGACATATTGGCAAACTTGAAAACATTACTTCAGACATAGTGGCAAGCTTGAAAACATCCCTTCAGACACAATGACAAACTTGAAAACAACACTTCAGAATCCTTTGCCAGCTTGAAAACAGCCATTTGGACATAGTCGCAAGCTTGAAAACATTACTTCAGACATAGTGGCAAGCTTGAAACATCCCTTCAGACATAGTGGCAAGCTTGAAACCATCCCTTTAGGCATAAAATACAAGCTTGTAAACATTGCTTTATTCACATTGGCAATCTTGAAAACATCACTTCACACTCATTTGCCAGCTGGAAAACAGCCCTTTGGACATAGAGGCAAGCTTGAAAACATTACTTCAGACATAGTGGCAAACTTGAAAACAGTCCTTCAGAAATAGTGGCAAGCTTGAAACAATCCCTTTAGGCATAATTTACAAGCTTGAAAACATTGCTTTATTCACATTGGCAATCTTGAAAACATAACTTCACACTCATTTGCCAGCTTAAAAACATCCCTTCAGACATAGTGGCAAGCTTGAAAACATTCCTTCAGACACTGTGGCGAGCTTGAAAACAGCCCTTAAGGCATGGTGAAAACCTTGAAATCGTCCCTTCAGACTCAATGACAAGCTTGAAAAAAAACAATTCAGACATAGTGTCAAGCAGGAAAACATTGCTTCAGACACATTGGCAAGCTTGAAAACATCCCTTCAGACACAATGACAAGCTTGAAAACATCACTTCACACTCATTCGCCAACATGAAAACAGCCCTTTGGACATATTGGCAAACTTGAAAACATTACTTCAGACATAGTGGCAGGCTTGAAAACATCCCTTCAGGCATAGTGGAAACCTCGAAAACATCCC
>NW_023631122.1:0-542 GCF_014905685.2 Nematolebias whitei | reverse complement strand
GAAGGGATGTTTTCAAGCTTGCCAATGTGTCTGAAGCAATGTTTTCCTGCTTGACACATTGGCAAGCTTGAAAACATCCCTTCAGACACAATGACAAGCTTGAAAACATCACTTCACACTCATTTGCCAACATGAAAACAGCCCTTTGGACATATTGGCAAACTTGAAAACATTACTTCAGACATAGTGGCAAGCTTGAAAACATCCCTTCAGGCATAGTGGAAACCTTGAAAACATCCCTTCAGACTCAATGACAAGCTTGAAAACATCCATTCAGACATAGTGTCGAGCATGAAAACATTGCTTCAGACACATTGGCAAGCTTGAAAACATCCCTTCAGACATAGAGGCAAGCTTGAAACAGTCCTTTTAGGCATCATTTAAAAGCTTGAAAACATTGCTTTACTCACAATGGCAAGCTTGAAATCATCACTTCATAATCATTTGCCAGCTTGAAAACAGCCATTTGGACATAGTGGCAAGCTTGAAAACATTACTTCAGACAAAGTGGCAAGCTTGAAAACATCCCTTCAGAAATCGTG
>NW_023631121.1:0-1574 GCF_014905685.2 Nematolebias whitei | reverse complement strand
AAGTTGCAGGACTCTGGCCCTCGAGGCCTGGAGTTTGACACCTGTGTTTTAGAGCATTTAGTTTAGAAACATTGTTTAGGATGTTGCAATAGTGTAGGAAGGGTATAGGTTTTATATACACTACATTGCCAAAAGTATTTGCTCACCCATCCAAATGATCAGAATCAGGTGTTCCAATCTTTTCCATGGCCACAGGTGTATAAAATGAAGCACCTAGGCATGCAGACTGTTTTTACAAACATTTGTGAAAAAAACGGGTCGCTCTCTGGAGCTCAGTGAATTCCAGCGTGGAACTGATAGGATGCCACTGATGCAACAAATCCTTGCTCTTAAATATTCCACAGTCAACTGTCAGCTGTATTATAAGAAACTGGAAGTCTTTGGAAATGACAGCAACTCAGCCACGAAGTGGTAGGCCACGTAAACTGACGGAGCGGGGTCAGTGGATGCTGAAGTGCATAGAGCGAAGAGGTCGCCAACTTTCTGCAGAGTCAATCACTACAGACCTCCAAACTTCATGTGGCCTTCAGATTAGCTCAGGAACAGTGCGCAGAGAGCTTCATGGAATGGGTCCATGGTCGAGCAGCTGCATCCAAGCCATACATCACCAAGTGCAATGCAAAGTGTCAGATGCAGTGCTGTAAAGCATACCGCCACTGGACTCTAGAGCAGTGGAGGTGCGTTCTCTGGAGTGACGAATCAGGTTTCTCCATCTGGCAATCTGATGGACGAGTCTGGGTTTGGCAGTTGCCAGGAGAACGGTACTTGTCTGACTGCATTGTGCCAAGTGTAAAGTTTGGTGGAGTGGGATTAAGGTGTGGGGTTGTTTTTCAGGAATTTTGCTCGGTCCCTTAGTTCCAGTGAAAGGAACTCTGACTGCTTCAGTATACCAAGACTTTTTGCACAATTCCATGCTCCCAACTTTGTGGGAACAGTTTGGTGCTGGCCCCTTCCTCTTCCAACATGACTGTGCACCAGTGCACAAAGCAGGTCCATAAAGACATGGATGGCAGAGTCTGGTGTGGATGAACTTGAATGGCCTTGACAGAGTCCTGACCTCAACCCAATAGAACACCTTTGAGATGAATTAGAGCGAAGACTGAGAGCCAGGTCTTCTCGTCCAACATCAGTATGTGACCTCACAAATGCTCTTCTGGAAGAATGGTCAATAATTTCCATAAACACACTCCTAAACCTGTGGACAGACTTCCCAGAAGAGTTGAAGCTGTTCTAGCAGCAAAGGGTGGACCACCGTCATATTGAACCCTATGGATTAGAAATGGGGTGTCACTTAAGCTCATATGTGAGTCCAGGCAGGTGAGCGAATACTTTCAAACCCCGGTCCAGGGGCCTTTCTGGGTGGAGTTTGTATGTTCTCTCCGTGCATGCGTGGGTTTTCTCCAGGTACTCCGGTTTCCTCCCACAGACCAAAAACATGCATGTTAGACTGATTGGTAACTTTAAATTGTCCCTAGGTGTGAGTGAGAGAGTGAATGGTTGTTTGTCTCGTTTGTCTCTATGTGTCCCTGTGATGGACTTGGGACCCGTCCAGGGTGTACCCCGCCCCTCGCACA
>NW_023631120.1:0-1574 GCF_014905685.2 Nematolebias whitei | reverse complement strand
ATTGTGGAGTCTCAGTTGAAACAGTTTTTGGGGGATCACGCTATCCTTGAGTTATTCCAATCTGGCTTCAAATCTCTCCATAGCACTGAAACTGCTCTACTGAAGGTTTTTAATGACATTTTCATATCCACAGACGCAGGTGATTCTGTGCTGCTTGTCCTATTGGACCTTACATCTGCTTTTGACACCATCGACCACAATATCCTCATTTCTAGACTGGAGCAGTGGGTGGGCATCACAGGGTCAGCCCTTAAATGGTTTGGGTCCTACCTATCTGACAGAACCTTCTGTGTCAATATCAAAGATTTTAGTTCGGCATCGACCGCACTCCAGTGGGGGGTACCGCAGGGGTCCATCCTCGGTCCCCTTCTTTTTTCGTTATACCTGCTGCCACTAGGTGCTATCTTCCGCAAACACGACATACCCTTTCATTTCTATGCCGATGATTGCCAAATTTACTTCCCCCTGAGGCACAGAGGCACACGCTCTATTCAGCCTCTTCTTGACTGCCTGGCTGACATCCGGGACTGGATGGCTTTAAACTTCTTAAGCTTCAATGAGAAGAAGTCTGAAGTCATGCTGTTCCATCCCAGTGGCTCACTCATGAACCATGACATTGACCTTTTCTCTCTAGCCCCGCTAGAGAAACAAAAGGTGACTAATCTGGGGGTGAAAATGGACCCGTCCTTAAAACTCAACAGTCACGTAAACATGATGGTAAAATCCTGTTTTTTTCAGCTGAGACGGCTGTCTAAGCTGAAGCCTATACTCTCCAAAAAGAACCTCGAGACAGTGATCCACGCCTTCATAACATCTAGGCTTGATTACTGCAATTCACTTCTGTTTGGAATCAGTCAGTCCTCCATTGCTCGTCTACAACTGGTCCAAAATGCTGCAGCCCGATTTTTAACTGGTACAGGCTATAGAGAGCACATCACGCCAGTTTTGGCCTCCCTGCACTGGCTACCCATTCACCTTCGGATCCATTTCAAAATTCTCATGTATGTTTTTAAATCACTGAACAGTTCCGCCCCATCCTATCTCACTGATCTTCTGCAGCCATATGTCCCACCGCGCTCTCTGAGGTCAGCAGACCAGATGCTTCTCTCAGTCCCAGAAACCCATCGTAAGCTCAGAGGTGACAGGGCTTTCTCTGTTGCAGGTCCACGACTGTGGAATGAGTTGCCACTGAGTGTCCGGCAGGCTCCCACACTCTCAGTCTTTAAGTCTCGCTTGAAGACCCACTTCTATTCGCTTGCCTTTAACACGGTGTGATTTGTTTTGGTCCGGTCTGTTCTCTACTCTGTTGGCAATTTTAGTTAGCTTCTGCTGCTATTTGTATCTGTATTTCTATTTTATGTTTTCCTGTCTGCTGTGCATGTTTGGTTCTTTTGTACAGCACTTTGGTTGGCCTTGTTGCTGTTTTAAGTGCTATATAAATAAATTGGTATGGTATGGTATGGTAGTAGGGTCACCTATGGCAGACAGGTCCTAGGTGAGGGACCAGACAAAGTGCAGCCCAAAGACCCCAATGATGAGAAACGCAAATGGACCTAGTGTTCCCTTGCCCGGAC
>NW_023631119.1:0-1574 GCF_014905685.2 Nematolebias whitei | reverse complement strand
ATATAAATAGTTAATGATGAGTTAAATTGTTTCTTTTAAAAATATTGTCTCTGATTTGTGACGTATTTCTGGCCCCTGGGGGCGCAAGAATCTTAGCCCATAGAGTCTCGTTAAAAGTTGGACATGTGCAGTAGCACCCCTTCGTTACAAGAGATAGGAAGATTCTGGGTGCACCACTCCACCGCCCTGAGTAACGGTGCACCATACGGATTGTGCTTCCGGTCCCGCTGTCCCAGTAAGAGTAATTAATTAATTTATTATTTTTTTGGTTCTGGAACAAATCGCCAGTGACACACAACCAGCTCTGCAGAACAGCAACAGCTCTCGTTCTGGTCAACTCGTTTAATTTCTGCAGACAACCCTGCAACGATGAAGCCCACATTCAGTCCTCTAAACTCTTAAACCTACTAACTTTAACAACATACTTATATGTAGGTACTAAATTTTACTTACTGGTACTAGTTTTGCAGAACACAGCAACACGAGCTATTAAATCTCTCGGTTCTGGTCCGACCCATTTTGTTTCAGCAGACCTAGCCTGTGGATGGCTGATTCTGTGTGTCACAGAATCAGCCATCCGCAACAACAAAATGAAAGAGGGTGAAGCAGAACAACTCAGAATCAAAGTTTCATCCTGCCTCAGCAATGCCAAACCACCACCTTCCAACATCAGTAGAGAGGAGAGGGATGCACTCACCACTCTTAGCAAGGACAAAAACATCATCATTCTCCCAGCAGACAAAGGAAGGTGCACAGTGATTTTGAACCAGAAAGACTATCATGAGAAAGTTATGACACTCCTTAGTGACTTAACCACTTATGAACTTCTGAAAAGAGATCCAGGAAGTGGTTACAAGAAGAAGTTAAAAGATTGCCTGAAAATTTTGGAAAAGGACAAAGCTATTGACCGTTTTCTGTACCACAGACTGTACCCAGGGGAGGCCACACCTAGTCTGTATGGTTTACCTAAAATCCACAAACAAGGTGTACCTTTAAGACCAATTGTTAGTATGATTAACTCTGTCACTTACAATGTTTCCAAATATCTGGCGTCTGTACTCATCCCTTTAGTTGGCAGCTCAGAACACCACATACAGAACACTATGGACTTTGTGGATAAGGTGAGGGATGTCAACATGGAAACTGATGGTCTCTTTTGATGTCACATCACTCTTTACGTGCATTCCTGTTGATGATGCAGTAGAGGTGGTCAGTTTAAAATTAAAATCAGACACCACTCTTAGCAGCAGGACCACGCTTTCCACAGAATAACTGTGTCAACTCTTGAAACTGCCTGCAGTCAACCTACTTCACATATGGGGAGCAATATTATAGGCAGAAACATGGGTGTGCTATGGGGTCTCCAGTTTCTCCTATTGTTGCCAACCTGTACATGGAGTAGGTAGAAAAGAGAGCCTTTATGTCCTTTTCAGGGACACCACCAAGTCATTGGTTCAGGTATGTTGACGACACCTGGGTTAAAATTAAATCTCAGGAAGTCCAACATTTTACTGACCACATCAACTCTGTGGATAAATACATCAAGTTCACACGAGAAGATGTAAAAAATGGCA
>NW_023631118.1:0-1574 GCF_014905685.2 Nematolebias whitei | reverse complement strand
AGATGATAGTTTCAGCGTTGGTGTAGAGCTTTCCTTTCAACTCTTCCAGCGTCTCCGTAAGAACAGCTAAACCTCAGGAGTCGTGAGATCATCCTAGAACAGAC
This sequence comes from Nematolebias whitei, assembly GCF_014905685.2. Lineage (NCBI taxonomy): Eukaryota > Metazoa > Chordata > Actinopteri > Cyprinodontiformes > Rivulidae > Nematolebias > Nematolebias whitei. Next base: position 1,470 of record NW_023631118.1, on the reverse strand, counting down.
TTCTTCATAATTCCTCTGAACTTCTCTTGTTCAGCTTAGTCGCAGATGTCCTGAGCATTCTGGACTCTGCTGCTCTCGGAACCAACTCACAGCATTCTCTCAGCGTTCTCCTCAGTTCTTCCCAGAACTGCCGAGAACTTCTCAGAACTTCAGAACTTCCTCCAGCATCCTGAATTCCAGCATTCTGAACTCTGGAACTGCTCTCAGAACCGCAGAACTTTTGTGAACTAGGAAGTGTTGCACCTTTTAAAAGAGCTCAGTTCCGGTTCATTTGAGAACTTTCTGATTGGTCGATGGACCAAAACAGAGGTGTGTTTTGTGATGTAAGAGGTTATTAAAAGTCAAGGAAAAAGATTAAGATTGTTTAAGAACAGACAGAAGATATTATGAAGAACTCAGACTTCATGGAGTCAATTCTCTAGTATCTTGCTGTAAAAGTTAAACATGACATTTCTTTTTCAGTAAACTTGCAGTTGACCGAAACTTGACCTTTGACCAACTTACACAACTTGCTCATTGAAGACAGAAAATCAGACAATGCATCATTAACCTGATTTCTACTTTGAATGAGGATTAAAAATCACTAATACTGTTTCACAGTTGATTTAAATGAGTAGTTCACTTCAACATTTAAAAATGGTTTGAACTAAACACAATTTGATTATCAAAACATTTGTAAAATAGTAATGATAATAGAAAGTAGTGTTCTTTCACTTGATCAATTCGAGAAAGAAAGTCTCAGGATGGGTCAACCTGTATTTCTGGATTCAAATCAATGAAATGACAGTTTCTGTCCCATAAGGTCCTTAAGGTCAGGATTTGATCTCAGGCCTAGTTCACTATAGTCCCCCCTTTGGAAATCATCGCTTGTCCATGGGGATGAATTCCAACATGAACTTACGCCTTCGAATGTCCTTGAGCTTGATGTAATCCAGCAAGGAAAACAAAAGTCAAAGGATGTAATCCACAATGTTTTTGGTAATTCCATTGTGTTGATGGTAATTCCATAATGTTGTTGGTAATTCCATTGTGTCAATGCTTTAACCACTTGGAAACAGAGTTTGTAATCCATTGGAAAAAGTCATATAATCCACAACGGTAAATCCACAACGAATGGAGGTGTTGATTGATCAGCATACATAGGGGTTCCCTTGGATTGAACTGAAGATGCGGCCACTGGATGAAGAGTGGAGACCAACGTCAGGATTGCAGGTCTCCTCCAGCGAAGGTCGTCGCTGGGTGGATGTCCAGTCGATGCCGTTCTGGTTCAAATGTGTCATGCAATTATGTGGTTTAAGGTGGGCTTATGAAGGGGATTTTACATAAGGCCTTAAACTATATGCACCTGGTGTGTAAGCTATTATGATTGGGAACAGCTACAGCTACCAGTTAAGGGATGGAACCTGCTGAAAAGGGTAACTATAGGGGTTTATACCTATAGAAAAGGGTTCCAAACTATTTTTCCATTTC
>NW_023631117.1:0-1574 GCF_014905685.2 Nematolebias whitei | reverse complement strand
CCTGCAATGGATAAGCTGAGTCACCCAGGACGTAGTAGCAAGTAGTCGCTGTGCCAATGGTCCTGAAATGAGCTGGGAATAGGTTTCCTCTCGTGGCTAACTCCCACAGCGTGGACAGTCTCAGAACCCTGGCATCATGCAGGCTCCCTGGCAATCCAGCAAACACGTTCCAGAACTGTCCTCTTCCATCCACAACAGCTTGCAGGATGATGGAATGCCAACCTTTTCGATTAAAATAATCAGTGTGATAGTGCTGTGGTGCTATGATGGGAATATGACTGCCATCAATAGCACCCACACAGTGTGGGAGCCCCCACCGGTTCTCAATGTAAAGGGCCATTTCTCTGAACTTCTCTTCATCAGGAAAACGGATCTGTTCTGGCACCAACAATGTCTCTGCTGCAGCACAAAACTCCTGCACACATCTACACACCGTAGTGATGCTGACACCAAAAAGATGTCCGACACTCCTGTACTCTGATCCAGTTGCCAGCTTCCACAGTGCAATTGCCACCCTCTTCTTTAATGACACACATTGGCGGAAAGTTGAATGTTGTCGCTCCAGAGCCGGTCGTAGTTTATTGCACACGTAGATGAATGATTGTTCTGACATTCTGAAGTTCCTCAACCACTGACTGTTTGTGAAACCAGGTACAATAACGTCCCACCACTGAGTAGCTCTGTTATGCGCCCACACTGTAGGTCTGCTGCGATTATTATTTAGCAGCCGAATCATCTGAAACACATACACGGCAAATGTATTACTAAACAGTATTTTATCAACATTTATGTACTTTTACGCTCGGCTTTTATAATGTTATTGCATGCAATAGCAACATAGCATTTTAGCTTACCCGCACACGTCGTTTAGCTCGCCTCCTGTCTTCTTTTTTGTAGCGCTCTAGGGCTTCCCACACTCTCCTGTACTTCTCCAGAGTTCTTTGCCTTGCTTCCTGAAGCCGTTTCCGACTCTCTTGTCTTCGACGGCGTTCAAAAAGCCACAGACTGAGAAGTATGTTGAACAAAGCCACGATACCCTCCATTTTGATTTATGGTCGTCTTCTTCTAACACTTCAGTGGTGACTAGTACAATAGCTTAATGGCGCACTACCGCCACCATCTGGTAATGCATGTTGGATGCATGTTGGATTCTAGACCCCGCCCACTGGAACCGGTACTGAAAGCATAATGGAAACACAACCTGTACCGTACCGAGTAGAGTAGAGTCGTAATGTACCGGTACGTACCGGTACTAATGGAAAAGGGGCATTAGACAGGTTAATCCCATTGAGCCTCGGGGACTCATTTACAAGACAGACCTGATTTCAACAAAGAGTGAAGACAACAGTGGATAACAAACAGTTTTTCAATCGTAAAACAAACAATTAAAAAAACTTAAATTTGTATGAATCATTAGTGAATGTGTATTGTTGTTGTTGTTGTTGTTGTTGTTATCAGTGTCTTATTATCTTGTGCTCTGGTCCAGTGTCTTCATGGACGATGTGTGTGAGGGTGGACATGTTTGGAGGTTGCTGTGTTGAAGCTCCATGGATCAGCCTCTCTGCAGCTCTCAG
>NW_023631116.1:0-1575 GCF_014905685.2 Nematolebias whitei | reverse complement strand
CTGGTGTAAAGGTTAAACCCCACTCCCTAGAATTAGAAGGAAGGCGTTCATCGCCACCCCCTCCTAAAAAAGGAGAAAAAAGGCAGTATTTTCAGACTAACAAACCGCATCATGAAGGTGCACGCTGGGACAAAAAGGCTCCTCCTTCAGAGGACGAACGTGATTATCGTAAATGGGACCAGCGGAGGACGCAAAAAAATGGGAACCGAGAGGAACCCCAAAAAGACGTACTACCCGCCCCCCACCTCGGACGAAACGTCCAGAGGCGAAAAAATCACAAAAATCCCAGAAAAAGGGCCCTCCACCTCTGAGCTCGGAAGAGACAGAAAAATTGCGTGAAATGTTAGAAGATTTGAAACACACTGACAAGGGAAGCCGACCAAAAGCACTATGCAGTGATGTAATTCCCATTACATCTAATGGCGCGAATGACAACATAACAGATGTCGGTGAAACACACCAAGACATAACTGTTGTTGACTCAAACAACCCCTCATCAGAAGAAGGGGGGGTAAACACACACACAAACGATGACGAGTCATCGCAGTTTGAACACTCAGAAACAGCTTCTGCTGTGCTGACGGTTCAGACAAATCAAGATTACACAGATAAGGCTGAACGCGTGAAGAAGCGTCAGAAAAAAACCAAAAGGTTTCTGTGTAACTTTATCAGAAAGGGGGCCGCCAAAAAGGCGTACCTGTCAGTAACACTCGAAGGTGTCCTCACACACGAAGCACTCTTGGACGGTGGGGCTGACATAACAATTATGTCAGCTAAACTGTTCGAGGAGCTGAGGACAGCCGCAGCCGAGAAAAACAGGATAATACCTCTATCTGATTGTGCTATAGAAATGCAGGGTCTCTCGGAGAATAAAACAACCCTGACAGCTATAGCAATGGTTCACATGCAGATTGGCAATATGACACTGTACCACCCGGTACACGTGACCCATGTTGACTCATTCCCATTTTTGGTTGGCCAGGATTTTATAAATCGCTTCAACGCGATTATAGATTATGGTGATCAAACAATGTGGACAACAGTGAGCAAACCACTGCCAATAGAAACGCCTCCGGAGTGTGACACAGACTGCCCAACAGCAGGTACCGCGGAAGGCACAAAGGACTCCTCAGCCGAGGACACGAGCCCGGTGAGTACTCCTCTGACACCATGTGAAACCAAAGAAACCCAAGTGGTCCAAACTCTGACTCAACAAGACAGCCTCCTCTGTGAGCTGGAACAGTCAGAGTCCACCAAACACTACCTACCACTGGTAGTTAAGGGTGTAGAGATCCAAGGGTCCCACACCAACGATGCTGTACTGTCTCTGTGGACAGATAAATCAGCAATTAACCGAGCTTTCTACGAAACCTTGGTTCACAAACACGTTGGTCTAGAACTAATTAAAAAAGCTTTCCGCTTTCCATTAGTTCCCAATAGTTCACAGGTAATGACTGCAGAAGGAGTCATTAACCTAAAACTGAACTGGAATCAACGAGAACTGGTTCACCCATTTCTCGTTATCCAAAACTTACCACATGCATCCTACATAGGCTCTGACATTTTGGTAAGGTT
>NW_023631115.1:0-1575 GCF_014905685.2 Nematolebias whitei | reverse complement strand
TGTTTGTGAACCAAGGTTTCGTAGAAAGCTCGGTTAATTGCCGATTTATCTGTCCATAGAGACAGTACAGCATCGTTGGTGTGGGACCCTTGGATCTCTACACCCTTAACTACCCGTGGTAGGTAGTGTTTGGTGGACTCTGACTGCTCCAGCTCACAGAGGAGGCTGTCTTGTTGAGTCAGAGTTTGGATCACTTGGTGGGTCTCTTTGGTTTCACATGGTGTCAGAGGAGTACTCACCGGGCTCGTGTCCTCGGCTGAGGAGTCCTGTGCGCCTTCCGCGGTACCTGCTGTTGGGCAGTCTGTGTCACACTCCGGAGGCGTATCGATTGGCAGTGGGTTGCTCACTGTTGTCCACATTGTTTGATCACCATAATCTATAATCGCGCCGAAGCGATTTATAAAATCCTGGCCAACCAAAAATGGGAATGAGTCAACATGAGTCACGTGTACCGGGTGGTACAGTGTCATATTGCCAATCTGCATGTGAACCATTGCTATAGCTGTCAGGGTTGTTTTCATTTCTGAGAGACCCTGCATTTCTATAGCACATTCAGAGAGAGGTATTATCCTGGTAACACTGGCAGCGGCCGTCCTCAGCTCCTCGAACAGTTTAGCTGACATGATTGTTATGTCTGCCCCACCGTCCAAGAGTGCTTCGTGTGTGAGGACACCTTCGAGTGTTACTGACAGGTACGCCTTTTTGGCGACCCCCTTTCTGATAAAGTTACACAGAAACCTTTTAGGTTTTTTCTGACGCTTCTTCACGCGTTCGGCCTTATCTGTGTAATTGTGGTTTGCCTGAACCGTCAGCACAGCAGAAGCTGTTTCTGAGTGTTCAGCCTGCGATGACTCGTCATCGTTCGTGTGTGTGTTTACCCCCCCTTCTTCCGATGAGGGGTTGTTTGAGGCAACAACAGCAATGTCTTGGTGTGTTCCACCGACATCTGTTATGTTGTCATTCGCGCCCTCAGATGTAATAGGAATTACATTACTGCAAAGTGCTCCAGGTTGGGTTCCCGTGTCAGTGTGTTTCAAAGTTTCTAACAACCTGCGTAGTTTCTCTGTCTCTTCCGAGCTCAGAGGTGTAGGGCCTTGTTTCTGGAACTTTTGTGATTTTTTCGCCTCGGTTCGCTTCGTCCGAGGTGGGGGACGGTCAGGTACGTCTTGCGGGGTTTCCTTTACGTACTGCCCCTGATGATATGGTTTCCCATATCTTTGCGTCCTGCGCTCACCCATTTTTCGATAATCACTGTCGTCCTCTGAAAGAGGAGCCTTTTTGTCCCAGCGTGCACCTTCAGGACGCGGTTTGTTAGCTTGAACAGACTGTTTTCTCTCTTTCTTCTTAGGAGGAGGCGGCGAAGCACGTCGTCCTTCTAGTTCAAGAGGGAGGGGTTTAACCTTTACACTAGGAAACACTTCTATGGGCGTCTTAGCATGAGAACATGCTTCAAACACATTCACAGCACACTGCTTAATCTCACTGACGGATTTTTCTCTGAAATTTGCCATCATCTATACTGATTTTCTAAAATCAGAGTGGAGATTTTTGCTGAAAACAAACTTAAAACCATCA
>NW_023631114.1:0-1575 GCF_014905685.2 Nematolebias whitei | reverse complement strand
ATTAATGTTTTAGTTAATCATTTGTTCAAGTTTAAAATGGAGAGAAGCAGAACATGGTGTGAGATGGGTGGCCCCCACCTTTTCAAGAGGAGACACACACACGCAGACATGCACAATAGCAGCTTGGAGCAGACGAAACACAGGTCAAAGAATGCAATTTTACAAAGTTTTATGCTCAAAATTCAGCAAACCAGCATGGAAAGTTATTTTTTCTGTGTGTATAATTTCAAAGAACGCTTTTAACGAGCCTCAAACGGCAGGTACCATTAATATGTAGTGATATGGGGCTGGATATATACAGTATTGTTGATTATCAGTTATGAGTCAAGCTCATAAGATATGTATGTATTATGCAAATAGCCTCATTGTGTGGGCACCACCTCTCTTGGAGAGGGAAACTCAGTCTCTATTTAACCCCAAATTAATGTAAACTGAAACGTGAGTTATTTTCTCGTGTTTAAAGGCATCATATCAGTTAATACACACAGATATGCCAAAATAATCAAAAATTCAGTTAATTTTATGTATTTTATTACAAAAGTAATAATTTGTGATATATATATGATGAAGATTATGCATGAAAAAAGTTAACTGAACATCAAATAGCTTTGCATCAAAGGTCTAATTGATTAGGAAACTTAAAAGGCAGATTTTAGACTGGTTTCTGTTTGTGAAGTGGTTAAAAATTGTGTCTAAAGTGAGCTAGGTTTGTCTGATTAGTTGTGATGTAGGTTCACCAGAAAGACATTGAAAAGTCTCTCTCCTACCAGGATGAGATATCAGAATGGTTCCAACCACTGCTTAAAATGGACCCACCTCAGATATTCCGGTTGACTAAAAGGCTGATTTCTCCTCCAAGTTCACCTGTCATCTTAGAGGGACGAGGGTCCATATGGGAGTCAGTTGGGATTTACCACTCTGCGGTGTGATGGTTGGTTCTGTCAGGTTCTGTATCTTTCTCTCGTCCTGAGACATCTCCAGAAAGGATGCTTCTCTCCTCTCTGAGTTTAGTGCAGAAGCTGGGTTTCTTCTCTCCCCAGTTCCAAGCTCCAGTGTAGTGTAGTGTGTAGTGAAGTGTGTAGAAGAAGTAGAAGAAGATGAAACTTAACTGTCCGTGTTAAACAGATGACTGGACCACCTCAGGAGAGGTGGTCCTTACTCGTGGCTTTGTTTTTTTTATAAAGCCTATTAAATAAATCTAGTCCCTTTTCTCTGCCTTAAAAGTTTTCCTTTTAAAAGAGAAAAATAAGACAAATGATTAACTTAATGAAAGATTACTTAAAACACACATTTTCATGAATAAACATTCAGGTATGACAGTATTTTAAAACGACATATTTGAATTAATAACATGCAATGTTTCACCAAAAGGTGTCGCTGTCCATCTGTCCATCTCCTGAAAAGGGAACTCAGCGTCCCCACTAGCTCAGGAGCCAGGCAGAAGGAGAAATCCCACACAAGACAGGCTCTAGAGCAATGTGGATATCCTAACTGGGCCTTCCTGAAAGCAGAGAAGAAACCCAAACAGGACTCCAGTCAGCCATCAGGTGAAAAGGAGGAACCCAGACCCAGACC
>NW_023631113.1:0-1576 GCF_014905685.2 Nematolebias whitei | reverse complement strand
CCACCGGATGAAGAGCATCTCAGCGTGACCTCAGCAGAAGTAAGGAGTACCTTCAGGAGGATTAATCCGCACAAAGCAACTGGCCCAGACAACATCCCCGGAAAAGTGTTGAAGGAATGTGCTGATCAGCTCTGTGAGGTGCTGGCAGACATCTTTAACACCTCACTTACCCTGGAGACAGTTCCCACCTGCCTGAAGACTGCCACCATCATCCCAGTCCCAAAAAGCTCTACAGTGACTGGTCTGAATGACTATCGGCCAGTGGCCCTCACCCCGATAGTCGCTAAATGCTTCGAAAAACTGGTCATGACTCACATCAAAACAACCATCAACATCAACGAGGACCCTCATCAGTACGCATACCGTGAGAACCGATCAACAGAGGATGCAATCTCCTCTGTGGTCCACACTGCACTCAACCACCTGGAGCAGAAAAACTCTTACGTCCGTATGCTCTTTGTGGACTTCACATCCGCCTTCAACACCATGATCCCCCAAACCCTGATGGACAAACTATCCACACTAGGACTAAGCCCCTCCATCTGCAACTGGGTACTAGACTTTTTAACAAACAGACCACAGTTAGTGAGGATCCACAACCTCTCCTCCTCCACCATAACCCTCAGCACTGGCTCCCCTCAGGGATGTGTGTTGAGCCCCCTCCTGTTTACTCTGCTCACATATGATTGTGCAGCTACCCATCCAGGCTGTCACATTGTAAAGTTTGCAGATGATACAGCGGTGGTGGGATGCATCACAAACAATGATGAGTCCAGCTACAGGCAGGAGGTGGAACACCTGGAGAGCTGGTGCAGAGAGAATAACCTTCACATCAATGTGAAGAAGACAAAGGAGATGATTGTGGACTTCAGAAGGAACAAAAACACCTACACCCCCCTGAACATAAGAGGATCTGCGGTGGAAGTGGTCTCCAGCTACAAGTACTTGGGTGTACACATGAATGACAACCTCAGCTGGAGCAACAACACCACCAGCCTGATCAAGAAAGCTCATCAGAGACTCTACTTCCTCAGACGGCTGAGGCGAGCTGGTCTGGGAAGCTCAGTCCTCACCTCCTTCTACAGGTGTGCAGTGGAGAGCATCCTGTGCTCGAGCATCAATGTGTGGCATGGAGGCTGCACAGCTGCAGAAAGAAAAGCTTTGCAGAGAGTGGTGAAGGCTGCACAGAAATCTGTTGGAGTCAGTCTCCCCACCATCACAGACATCTACACCTCCAGATGCAGGAAGAGGGCCACCTGCATCATGAAGGACCCCACCCACCCAGCACACACACTTTTTGCCCCACTCCCCTCAGGAAGGAGGTTAAGGAGCATTAAGTGTAGAACCACTAGACTGAGGAACAGCTTCTACCCTGAGGCTGTTAGACTCATGAATCTCTAACTAGAATAATCACTGTGAAAAACCATATCATGTTGCTGCTGATCTGTTTCATGTTGCTGCTGATCTGTTTCAATGTTGATGTGTTCATGCGTGCACATCTGCTCACAGACTCATGTTCATGTTTGTGGTGATGTTCAATGTTTTATGTTATGAGTGCTTAGTGTATATTTAGTTG
>NW_023631112.1:0-1576 GCF_014905685.2 Nematolebias whitei | reverse complement strand
ACAGTCTCTGTCCATCTGGTAGATTTGAGGTTATCTGGTTCACTACATAGTTCTTGATATATAGGAGAGGGGTGTGGCAGCTCTGGCTGTAGTCCTTTCCATACATATTTCCATTGAGTCACCAGCCATTTTTCGGGTTCAGGTTGGGGTCCGTAGAGGTCCCAACTTTGTTGAAAGTTAGGTCCTGCAGTTATTTTCCGTTGAGCCTTACAAAGGGCCTCTAAATATTGAAGTACAGTTGGACCATGTTCTTGCAATGTCTCTTTTTGTGTTATCAGGGGATTATCTTGGTATAGGACATGTACTGTGTACGCCTTTCTTATCCAAGGACTGTAATCGTGAACCGGTGTATATTCCCGATATCTTATAATTCTTATAGGCAAATTTTGATTCTCAAACACGTACCGTTTTGGGTCATCTGTTCGTCTTCTGATGGCTTTCACCATTCTTGGGCTTGTACTCCAAATTATCATTCCCCCTATCGAGACCTCGCAATATCTGCTCTGGTATGGCTCGTGGTAATTGGGTCCCCATCGGAGCTTTATTTCCTTTCCCCATAGGGTCAGGTAGACCACGTTAAATATCCATGGGGATGTTGGTGGGCAAGGTTGGAGCTGGGCGTCGTATCTGGGGAGGTGCACTTGCCTTGAATGTTGTTCTATTTGGGGATCGTCTAGGTGAGGTTGCCTCTTGTACTGGCGATTGGAGTAGAAATAATTTCTCGTAGGGTCTTCCCATTTGAGGAAGTCAATTGCTGGTTCATCGAGCCAAATTATGTCATTTGCAGTTTTTAAAGCCGGTATTGTCGAGCCAGTTTGTCTGCACCGGATTAGTACGTTGGTTATTCCAGCGCTAAGGGGTTTTGGGTCTATAATATCTTCCTCACGTACGGGGCCCCTGGTGAAGGTGCAATCAGACATGCTCGCTTAGGGTATCTTGTCTTCTGGTAGATTGGATGCGCGGGCTGTTCGGCTCCAGATCCTCTGGGATCTCTATTTGTTACTCGCCCTTTATAAAGTTCTACACTGAGCGGTGAGGGGTGGTGTAAGTCCGGTCTTAATCCTCGCCACACCCACTTCCATTGTCTGACTGACCACTCAGAGGGTTCTCCTAGGGGACCCTCCGTTGGCTCAAGCTGATCGCCAAGATAGCTAATCATTTCATCCCAATCACCATATCTCTCCATTGCTTCTCCCATTACTCGCTCCACCAGCTCCTCTCTTGCGGCCTTATGTTGGTCGTAGGCTTCTCCCATCTCTGTCAGCGCTGTTGTCAGGCTGATCAGCGGGTGTCCTCTATAAGATACTTTTATTCTGTTAGCCGCTCGTGTGGGGTGTGAACCCCACCTGTCAAGTGGAGTTTGGACTCGATCATACAACATTTTCAGGGGTAACTGGGTATTTTCAATCACCACTCGTTCTGGTTCCGCTATTCTCTTGTTGATTTTCGTTCTCAGCGTTGGGCTCGTAGCCCAGATTATCAGTCCTCCCAGCGAAATCTCGCAGTATTCTGTTTGGTGAGGTTCTTCATAGTTTGGGCCCCACTTGAGTGTAACTGATTTATTCTTTATTTCCAT
>NW_023631111.1:588-1576 GCF_014905685.2 Nematolebias whitei | reverse complement strand
AGCAGATGGAAGCATGAAGTGCTCCAAAATCTCCTGATAGCTAGCTGTATTGACCCTGCCCTTGATAAAACACAGTGGACCAACACCAGCAGCTGACATGGCAACCCAGTGACTGTGGAAACTTGACACTGGACCTCAAGCAATGTGAATTCTGTGTCTCCTCTCTTCCTCCAGATTCTGGGACCTTGATTTCCAAAGGAAATGCAAATTTTACTGTAATCAAAGAACATAACTTTGGACCACTCAGCAGCAGTCCCAGGCGAGATGCTTCTGACGCAGTCTCTTGTTCAAAAGTGGCTTGACCTTGGGAATGCGGCACCTGCAGCCCATTTCCTGCACACGCCTGTGCACGGTGGCTCTGGATGTTTCTACTCCAGACTCAGTCCACTGCTTCCACAGGTCCCCCAAGGTCTGGAATCGGCCCTTCTCCACAATCCTCCTCAGGGTCCGGTCACCTCTTCTCGTTGTGCAGCGTTTTCTGCCACACTTTTCCCTTCCCACAGACTTCCCACTGAGGTGCCTTGATACAGCACTCTGGGAACAGCCTATTCGTTCAGCAATTTCTTTCTGTGTCTTACCCTCTTGTTTGAGGGTGTCAATGATGGCCTTCTGGACAGCAGTCAGGTCGTCAGTCTTACCCATGATTGCGGTTTTGAGTAATGAACAAGGCTGGGAGTTTTTAAAAGCCTCAGGAATCTTTTGCAGGTGTTTAGAGTTACGTCGTTGATTCAGATGGTTAGGTTAATAGCTTGTTTAGAGAACCTTTTCATGATATGCTAATTTTTTGGGACAGGCATTTTGGGTTTTCATGAGCTGTATGCCATAATCATCAGTATTAAAACAATTAAAGACCTGAAATATTTCAGTTGGTGTGAAATGAATCTGAAATATATGAAAGTTTCATTTTTATCATTACATTATGGAAAATAATGACCTTTATCACAATATGCTAATTTTTTGAGAAGGACCTGTATATATATATATATAT
>NW_023631111.1:0-488 GCF_014905685.2 Nematolebias whitei | reverse complement strand
ACACACACACACACACACACACACACACACACACAAAGAAACAAAAAAAATCACTGCTAAAACTATTTCTGACACATTTTAACTTGGTGGTACGTAAACATTTTGCCATTAAAAGATACTTCTGTGATTACTGTAGAGAGACAAAGTCACCACATACAGGTCCTTCTCAAAAAATTATCATATTGTGTTAAAGGTCATTATTTTCCATAATGTAATGATAAAAATGAAACTTTCATATATTTCAGATTCATTGCACACCAACTGAAATATTTCAGGTCTTTAATTGTTTTAATACTGATGATTATGGCATACAGCTCATGAAAACCCAAAATGCCTGTCCCAAAAAATTAGCATATTTCATCCCACCAATGAAAGACAAGTGTTTTTAATACAAAAAACGCCAACCTTCAAATAATCATGTTCAGTTATGCACTCAATACTTGGTCGGGAATCCTTTTGCATGAATGACTGCTTCAATGCGGCGTGGC
>NW_023631110.1:0-1576 GCF_014905685.2 Nematolebias whitei | reverse complement strand
TGTATATATATATATATGTATATGTATATATATATATGTGTATATATGTATATATATATGTGTATATATGTATATGTATATATGTATATGTGTATATATGTATATGTATATGTGTATATGTGTATATATGTATATGTATATATGTATATGTGTATATGTGTATATATGTATATGTATGTGTACATATGTATATGTAATGTATATATGTGTGTACATGTATATGTATGTATGTATATATGTATATGTATATATATGTATATTTATATGTATATATGTATATATGTATATGTATGTATATGTATATATATGTATATGTATGTATATGTATATGTATGTAAATGAATATATTGCGCGGTGCGCGATTCAACCAGCTGCTTCGTCTTGAAAAATCATTTCAGATCCTATAATGTTCCTCGGGAAGACAGAGCTTCACAAGAGCACAGCTGTTTACAAGAAGTGTAAAATAAAATTGCGGTACAGTATTTTGGATATAAGACAAAATTCACGGAAGATGAAAGCGACACAGCCGACCAAGCGAATTCTGCAACAAACTTCCATTCTTCTCCAAAGACTGTGAAGATTTCCCTCTCCATCTCCTGCTTTATCACAAAGGATTCACGAGCAGACTGCTCTGTGGAAGGTGAGAGGTTCAGGTTTATTTTTAATACGATGGACCCAATGTACTTTATTCCTTCATGCAGATTTCTTTTTTTGCGATAAAGGAGAAGCTCTGATGCAGCTGCAGCTCAAAGGTAACTATTATTTCTAATATTACACTAAAACTTATAGATAAGTTGTACAACAAACTTAATGTAGTTTGTCTTTTTAACAGGTTGAAGAGGACAGATTGGACACATCGCCTGGAGCCAGTTCTAAATGATACAGTTTGTGGTTTATAAATTATAGTTCAGAAGATGTTTTTTTGCAAACTTGCACAGGTTTTGAAATTTTGTTAAAGATTTACTAAATATGAATCAATATGGTTAAGACTGTGAAGTCTGTATATTTCATATTAGGTTAAGTTTTGAAAATATAACAAATGTTAGAGCAATATGGTTAAAAATAACTGGTCTGTATTTTATTTTGAGTTAAAGTTTAATGTACTATGTATGTTAGGCTGAAGTCTGTTTACATTTGTATTTATATATTTTGAATTTGTCTCTGATGGACTGGAGACCTGTTGTACCCCGCCTCTCACACAGTGATGGCTGATATGGGCACCAGTGACACCCGTGACTTGAAAAGGAAGAAGTGGATAAACATGATGGATGGGTGAATTATTTGTTCCTAGTTTTTTATTTTTTTATTTATTTTTTAGAAAAATTCAGGCAACTAAGCTAACCTAATACTGGTAATTTAAGTTAAAGAATTGTATGCATTCCTATATGTTTTCCTATTTTTGGTATAAATATAAAATTAATAAAAAAATTGATACAGTAAGAACCTAAAATGATTTTTAAATAAATGTTCGATTTGTTTACATTGTTGTTTAATCTTTTCAGCTTGTCAGTTACATAATTGAAACCAAATTTATGACCATTTCAAAAAATATGTATGTATGTATATATATATATAT
>NW_023631109.1:0-1576 GCF_014905685.2 Nematolebias whitei | reverse complement strand
TGAAATATAAGGTGGTGCAAGGCCATTCAAAGCTTTAAAAACAAACAGTAGCAGCTTGAACTGTAGCAAAACTCATGTTTTGCCTTCTCTTCATCCATGATGTATCCTCACTTATAGTGTACGACCGCTCAACTCTGCTAAAGATCCAGGATTCGCTAAACAACGCACCAGTTTTTGGTAAAACTGGACATTTTAAGAAACCACCGCCCTTCCTGGCGTCTGTGCCAGCCTATCTACGCCGCACTACTGGGACGTTGCTACGCAACAAACGCCGCAGAAGACGTGGAAGGAGAGCGGGAGTCCTCGTCAAATTCAAATTCTACCTCTCCTCTCACAGTACGGGTGATCATCGGCTTCTACTGCAGGACTTACCTTCAGAGTTTGGCATCGTCGACCTCCGGCGTTTCAACCAATCAGGAAGTACTAAGTGACCGGAAGTGAGGACTCTTTTAAAAGTCAGCACTTCCTGGAACTAGTCAGTCTTCTCCGTCTTCTCAAGTTCTTCTGAGTTCTTCTGAAGTCTTGGAGTTCTTCTGAGTCTTCTTGACTCTTCAGTCTTTGATGGAGTCTTCTCAAGCCTTCTAGAGTCTTCCACTCCTGAGTGGGATCTCTGATGGAGTCACAGCGACTTGCTGTGAATCCACCCGGGTGTAACGCCTACAACTTCGAAGGGAGCTGAGCCTGTTTGTTGAACGGAGTAAATCGACACGACTTCTGACAATGACCAGCCGCTCTAACCGGAGATGCTGGAAGGTAGCGTTGAAATGGACCCAGTACCAGAGCTGATTCATCTTCTGAGAAGGTAACGAGTCGTCACGCGCTAAGTGTACCGGAGGTTTGAGCTGGTGTTGGAAGAAGCGTGCTAATTCTGGTCAACAACATACACCTTTCTCCATCCATCTCTTCTTTAAACCTCTAAACTCCTACCTTTAAACTCTTCTATTTTGCCAATAATCTAGATGCCTTCAGAAATGTTCTGTTGTCTTATTAGTAAAGTGTGCCAAGTTTTATTAATCAGAACCAGATCATCTAATCAAGTGTACAATGTTTTGATGTTAAATTTTAATTCTGTTAAATAAATGACCGCATTTATTCTGATGGGTCAAAGGAAAATAACGTCTCCTGTCACTGATTAAACAATACTCACAGTTATCTCATCACATGGCATTAATTTAACTCGAAAAAGAAAGAACCCGTTATATTTAAATTTTTAGTAATGAAGCGACAGTTAAGCTGTCCCCCACTTTCACTACATTTGGTGGGACCGTACGTGTTTTAAATAACACATTTGGTGGGACCGTATGTCCACAGCAAAGCTGTCCTTGACACACTACAGGAGCATACAGGTTCAAAACACAGATCCTCTGGTGTTGAATACTATCGAATAGGAGTGGGTTTTTAAACGGGACTTGAAAACCGAGAGGGAGGGGGCCTGTCTGACAAGCAGAGGTAACTCATTCCAAAGTCTTGGTCCTGCTACAGAGAAGACCCTGTCACCTCTGCGCTTAAGACGAGTTCCTGGAACTGTGAGGAGCAACTGGTCCGCTGACCTCAGGGAACGCGGTGGGACATACGT
>NW_023631108.1:0-1576 GCF_014905685.2 Nematolebias whitei | reverse complement strand
GCCAAAAGGATGGCCCAGCACAGAAGATCAACATCATCAGGCCAGGACTCTGCGGTCTACACTCATCTCCAGGCCAGCGGTCACTCTTTCAGGGATGAAGATGTTCACATCCTGGACAGAGAGGAACGATGGTTTGAGAGAGGAGTAAAGGAGGCCATCTTTGTGAAAAGAAATCGTCCATCGTTAAACAGGGGTGGAGGCCTCCGGGTTCAACTGTCCCCCTCTTACAATGCTGTGATTGCTAGTATCACTCAGCCCTCTGTGAACAGTAAACAACCATCAGTGTGCTAATGATCCATTGTTAGGCTGATGGTCCTTCTTGAGCATGTGATCAGCTGGTTTTGGTGGTCAGCAGCAAAACTGGTTGATCCACTCTGAGACGGTGCTATTTAAGAGACTGAGCTGAATACAGCTCCTCAGACTGAGGAAGTCTCTCAGATGAGAGACGAAATGTTTCTACATTTTTTTGTTGATTTGCTTTGTTTTGTTTTTTTGAATGTCCAGAGGACCAGATTTAACTTTTTTAGATTTTTCTACCTGGATTATTGAGCATGCATCAGGACAAATCCATCATATCATGTGCCTCAATCAACCCCTGAACCGAGACGGGCAGAACAAAGCCGAGCCTCCGGCTCAGACACTGACAGTTATCGTGAGTACAAAAAGCTGAAAACCTTAGTGAGAGAAAAAAGATCCCAAGAGACCACTGAGGAATACATCAAAGATGTGTGGCCCATGGTCGTTAGCTCCACTGAGTGTGAAGCAGCAAAAAAGCTGTGGCTGGGTAATGTCACTACCAACCCAGTGAGTAAAGGGGAGTCGGCTCAAAGCCAATATGAGAAATTAGTCCTAGAGGACATGGACGATGAGGACTCTCAGATTCAACGGGCAAGAGCGCGTATGGATCAAGGGCAACGCCTCACACCAGTCTGGTATCAACTCAAACAAGTAATTCCCCCTAACAGATACGTTAAAGCCCTGAGGAGCGTAACAAAAGGGAGAAGGGGAGAAATCACATTTGCTAAAATGCCCCAACATGAGACCACCGTCGCCCAAATAGATCAGGCGGTGAAGTAGTACGACCTAGAACAGCAGTTCTGGGATGAGCGAAAGAAAAGTGAGGCAAAACAGAGCCCAAAACAACCGAAGGCAGCTGAAAGGGGCCCCCAGCAACCACAGTACAGGGAGCAGCCCCCGAGGCCGCAAGAGCCACCGTACAGAAATCAGCAACCAAGAAAATTTCAAGCTCCAGCTGCAAACCAAACACCCCAGAAGTGGGGCAAATATATACCGCCAGAAGAATATGCAAAGCTCACCCCAGAAGAAAAGAAGGCCCTCCAAGAGTCCCGCATGAAGGGGAGTGGAGGGCCAGCTAAATGATGGCCGAAAGGTCGCGGGTCACCCTAGAGAACGCCTATTGGGATGGGGATAAAATCTACACTGAACTAGGTGGAGAACCTTAACTGATAGACTCTGGTGCAGAGGTGTCAATGACCCGCAGAGACCTAAAAACAATAGGACACCTCACGTATCACGGATCTGATGGCAGAGGATCCCACACACAAACTCAGAATGG
>NW_023631107.1:0-1577 GCF_014905685.2 Nematolebias whitei | reverse complement strand
CTGTTGTGTTGTGATCTTGGTCCAAACCCTCACGAGAGTTCTTTACAAATATAAAGGCTGCATTCTCAATAACAGGCGGTTTGCCTGTATTATTACCAATCGTGGTTTTTAATGTTCAAGTATTTTTTGCAACAATAAAGTTTATAAATTGTCATTTATACCAGCAGCCTTCATAACGCCTTCACTTCTGGTGAGCTGATGGACGGCAGCTCCCTCTGGCTTCTCTACAGTCTTTTATCATCAAACTGACCTGTTTTTCGAACCAGACTAAAGTTAGTCCCCCTTCCAACCAAATTTGGTGTTCAGTGACTCAGAGAGCCGGACAGGACTATCCAAAAATATATTTTGGTCCAGGACCGGCCGCTCCCACCCCACCGGTCACTCTGAGCGCACCCTGCCGGCCAGGTGACTCCTTGAGCTGGGGAGTCGTCACACGAAGGTCCAGTGTTTTTTTTCTGTCTCTCTCTGGACACCAACAAAAACAAACTTCTCAACAAACTTCTCATCTGGACCTTTGTGGTTCTACCTGGTTCCGACTAAAATCACCGGGTGGTATTTCGCTGGTTTTCTGCTGGACTGGCCCTCATGGTGTCTTCATTGGTGTGGGGGAAGTGTACCTGTGTCCCCCAAACTGGACCAGAACCGAACCGAGTTGGCTGTGGGGGACTTTGTCTTTAACAGAGCCGGTCTCAGCTTCAGTGAGCAGCCCGTTACTTTTAACGAAGGACTGTCCACCTCCGTGGAATTGCTGTGTTCGCCTGGAGGAGACACTCTGATGCTTTGAAGCACCGCCAGAACTGGACCGGAGCAGAACCAGGCCAGGGACAACTTCAACCTCTTCGTCTCTCGTACTATGGAGCGCCGGAGCCAGACTGGAGCAGAACCAGACTGGACCAGAGACGACTTCAGTCTCAGCCTCTCCGGTCAGTCTCGCTTTCCACTGGGGGTGCCTCTCGTGCTGTCAGGTGTGGAGGTGACGTGCAGAGATGCGGAGGAGCAGCACTGTGTAGT
Organism: Nematolebias whitei; assembly: GCF_014905685.2. Lineage (NCBI taxonomy): Eukaryota > Metazoa > Chordata > Actinopteri > Cyprinodontiformes > Rivulidae > Nematolebias > Nematolebias whitei. The sequence continues at coordinate 566 of NW_023631107.1, read as the reverse complement.
GCTCAAGAAAAGTTCGGAGTTTGTATCGGAGTTGCTGCAGGCCTCCATCCAAACTCATCTGGATAATAATTAATTTTATTCTGGATCACGCTGTTGTCTCCTGTTGACCTGAAACGAGCTAGGACCATGCCTTTAATTTCAAGAGGATTTTCTGGCATCTCGCTCTGCTATTTGCTGCATATTATTTGTTTCTGCCTGTTGGTTCTGGACCCAGCTTCTGTCTCTCCTGGGAGCATCCATCCATCTTCACAGGGGGGCCGGAGCCCCCCTCAACCCAACTCAAACTGCAGTTGGGCCACCTCGTCGGGTTTGTTTGCCCGTTTGATTTGTGACGTTTTATGGTCTGAGACTTTTCGGCACCATTCATATTATTGCCATTATTTTCAGATATCAGACTATCTGGAGTCACTGAATCTTGTTAATACACCTGGATTTGCCCATCACTGCAACTTTCACTGTTTTTGGGTTCTGAATGATCGCGTCTTCATTAATGTTTCTCATGGTTCAATTATGGGGGTTAATTGTCACACTGTTAACTCCTGTAATTACACATCAGTCACAAAAAA
>NW_023631106.1:0-1577 GCF_014905685.2 Nematolebias whitei | reverse complement strand
GGCCCACGGGCCATAGGTTTGTACATTCTGTCTCCTGCATCAATCTGTACCTGGGCAGCTCCTTCATCCAACATTCTTACTAACCACAAATCCAATGGTTCACCTGCCAGTTGTTTGTACCTTGTTAGCAGATAAGTCAGTTCTTCCTGTGTATAATCTTCAGTGACCATTCTCATAACAGGGGTGGGCTGGTTTTGTGGAACCAAATCCCAAATTGGGTTGCCCTCCCCATCTACAATCGGTACATTGTGCGCATCTCTGCGTTCCTGTCTGATGTCTGATATAATTTGTTCTTTCCTACGCCTTTTCATTGGTTTCACATTTTTCCCCTCTACCTGAGCTACTTTGGTCATCATCTTATCTGATTTAACTGGTGTTTTATCATCCTCAGTCCAAATATAATCATCATCATCATTATCATCTTCACCTGAGATGTTACCGTCCAAACTCGACGGATCCCATCCGGTGTCCAACTGAGCAACGAAGGCTCGTATTCTCTTAGGTGACACATTCCGCTTCCGCTTCTTTTTCCTGAATTTTTCTCTCTTCAAGCGAGACACCTGTTCCACAGCACCCTCTGCTACCCTACGCATCCTCTCAAGTTGCATAGTCAGAAGCCTCACATGCTGATTACTCAATAAACAAGCTGACTGCGCTTCTTCAAGCACTTGTTTGTCTCTCAACATTTGCATTCCTGTTTCCTGATTCTCTTCCTGCAGTTTCTTCCAAACAGCAGCACACACCCACATTCTGCGCTGAAGTCCAGTCACCTGCATTTTCTTTTTAACCTCTATGACCCGCAAAGCGGTTAAAACATCATCTGGATTCTCTGCTTTTAATGATTCATTCCAAGGTTCGGGGCGTTCCCCTGAACCTAACGGGGGCTTATCCCACCCCGGCACAACCTCTTCAACTTTAGTCTCATCATCTTTACCCTTTTTATTCTTTGTTTTAAACATTATACAGCTCTTTTTCATATCCTGCTCGTGACGCCAAGAAAATGTTCTGTGAAATCCCTTTTAAATAAGTTGCAGGATAATAGAAGAGTCGGTACAATGAATAAAAGCCATAGACTGTTCTGCTAGAAGTAATAGTGTCATTTATTAATCTGCCACAGATAACAGCCAAACAATGTACATTCAGTAAAAACACAAAGTAATGATGCAATGCTTCTCACCGTGACACTTAGATCGGAGAGCCTGAACGATCCAGGTAAAGGCAGACATCAAAACAGCTGGGCGTTGCGATCGGAAACCCCAGCAGACTCTATCTTTTCTCTGAGTGTTACACCTTTTTATACCTTGAAACTCCTGAATAGCGTGCGAGCAGCAAAACATGTTTACCGGTTTACCAAGATAATTGTGCTCCAGAACAATAACTCACAAAAACATGTTTTGCAGAACCAATGCTGTGGTATGCAAGCCTGATGGAGAAAAACATGCTTTTCAGGAAACTCTGGGTGTTGTATCTGAAAAAACGGGCCAAGTTTCACAGTCAGAACACACAGAGGTTTAACACTGCATTCCTCTTGAGTATATCTCTTCTGCAGCACAAGTTCCTAGTTAATTACAAATAAG
>NW_023631105.1:0-1577 GCF_014905685.2 Nematolebias whitei | reverse complement strand
AGCTCTGTAGCAGACGACGGAGAGACCTGGAGCTCTGCAGCAGACGACGGAGAGACCTGACGCTCTGCAGCAGAAGATGGAGAGGCCTGGAGCTCTGCAGCAGACGACGGAGAGACCTGGAGCTCTGCAGCAGACGACGGAGAGACCTGACGCTCTGCAGCAGACGATGGAGAGACCTGGAGCTCTGTAGCAGACGACGGAGAGACCTGGAGCTCTGCAGCAGACGATGGAGAGGCCTGGAGCTCTGCAGCAGACGACGGAGAGGCCTGTGGCTCTGTAGCAGACGGCGTGGGAGCCTGGAGAGCTGCAGCGGAGGCAGGAACCGACTCCTCTGCGGTGACGGCAGGAACTGATCTTCTGCGGCGGCGGCGGCGACGGGAAACAGAAACTGATTCTGAGGCAACAGGAGCAGGTGCACCAACGGCGAGGAGCTCAGCAGGTGGAAAAGCAGCGAAGATGATGGGTGCAGGAGTCAGAGGAGCAGAGGAAAGTTCAGAAGTGATGGTGGTGCCAATAGGTGCAGGATGGATTATGGATTCAGACTGTGTATTAGTGACCTTGGGTGTGATGAGAGACCTTATTTCTATTAATAATCGGTTGTACTCTGGGATCAGAAGGAGGCCTGGCCGTAAAACTAAAAATTCCTCCATCAGGGAAAACAAAACATCTGAGCAGTCCGGGTTATTTTTAGCAGAAGTGAATAAATCTAATAAAGTCTGGTTTATGTATGCAAAATCATGGGGTGAATATGTGATTGACGGGCAAGTGTCACTATGTGTGGATGTGGTGTCAGGTGTCGCCCCCACCGGAAACTTGGGAGGTGGGTCGGCAGAACACGCCCCCACAGAGTCACTGGGAGAATGCCCAGGAGGCACGGTCTGACTGGGTTGGACAGCCGCGGCACGGTGTGATGGTGGGAGGCCGGACTCCGCCCCCACCAGAAACCTGGAAGGTGAGGTGACGGAACCCGCCCCCGTAACGTCATGTGGACCGGACTCGCCGAACCGAACAGGAGTGGACCGGAGCTCCCGCGGGACGCTGGACCTCGCCCCCACCGAAAACCTGTGAGGTGAGGCGGCGGGACCAGCTCCCACAAAAACACCAGAACCAACTCTATTATTCTGCCCGGCCGACGAAACCGGCCCGGTCGCCGCGGGCTGCCCTCGGGACCGCTTCCTACCTCCCCGGCGACGGCGGGATGGTCGGGGGACAGGAGCAAAACAGAACTCATCCTCGATTTCTTCGTCCTTCCCCGACGTCCATCCCGAGTAGCCGGGCGAGGCGGACTCAAAAGCAGGAGCCTGGTGGGTTCCCCGGTGCCGAGCCCTGTTTTCTTCGAGGACCAGGAGTGGTGAAGACAGGACTTCCACCTCCTGGTCAAAACGTCCTTGTGGGCGGACGGGTCTGGTCCAGAACCCGCCGCACCGGATTGTACGCTCGCTCATAACGGGGAAACTCGGAGGGGAAAAAGAAAAAAGGTGAGTTGCCGAGAGAGCCCTGCCCGCTGGGTTCTGATATGTGGTCGGGTCGTAATGTCAGGATTTTGTGGACAGGAACGAACCCAATTGTGCAGACAG
>NW_023631104.1:0-1577 GCF_014905685.2 Nematolebias whitei | reverse complement strand
AGGAAGTCATAGCGACCCCTACTGGACAACACTAACAGTGTCTGGGTTAAAATTAATAAGGTTGTACTGACACCTTCTGGATAAACGGAAGATCACAGGTTTTCACTTCGTTTTTAGGTTTAAAGAGTGAAATTAAACGTTTTTATTTTTCTGTAAGGCATTTTTGAGTAAATAAACGTTCCTCAAAGTTGAATAAACACTGTTATCTTGCATTTTAAAAGTTATAAAGGTATTTATGCAAAGAGCATTTACCGAACGCATTTTTATTCACTGATAATTCCTTAAAGAAGGTACAAAATAAAAATTAAAGCGAACTTTTAAAAAATAGAAACAGTTACAGATCTTCACAAAAATGGAAAAAGTTTACTCACTTGCTAAAAAGATAACGCACGTTTAATTGTTAAACTCACAAAATAAGAGTAAATACAACAGTAGAGAGAAACTTTTCTGATTTTATTTTACCACCTAAACATTTACATCTCCTATTTAATTTTTAAATAGCAGATAATGGAAGACGAAGAGGTAAACACTGACCCCTTTCAATCCAGAGATGCCGTCCAGTCGGCTTTACATATTTTAACAAATTCAATTATTGGTAAACAATTAGAGCAATTAGAAAACCTTGATGATGATCAAAGAAATGAGGAACTGCAGAGGTTGGCGGAAGCAGCCAAAGTGTCGGAGGACACAAAATCGAGCCGTGAACGCTTGGCAAAAATCTCCCTACTTCTGAAAGCGGAAGTGGACCATCTGGTTGAACAAAATGTCACGCTGTTCAACGGATATCAATCTGAAAAGGACAGGTGTGACGTATTGATGAATCAATCTGATTTGCAGAAACAACAAATTCAGACTGATAGTGACCTCTCAAAGACTGAGCTGTTAGAACGGGCTCAATCATATGAGGAGAGGATTAGGGATAAAGAACAAGCGTACCGAGCCTCGTGTGCAGATAACGATGTACAAGCACAGTTACAGATCGCATTAAAGGAGCTGGACGCTTGCAAGGCAGACAAGGCGGGGATACTCCGATAATGGCTGAATTTACAAAGTAAATATCAGACAACACAGGAGCACCTGACAGCTTGTGAGGAGAAACTAGCTACAGCTACAAACCAGATTTCTGGAACAGGGCGGGCTGGTCTGAGACTCAGAGACGAACAGCCACAACCACCCCAGACAGATGCTGTTGCACCTCCTCACCTTAGCCCCGTTCCAACACCCCCGCCTCGGGGGATAAGGACGGGTCTGCACCCACTTGCACCTCTTCCTACTAACACCATGACGTCACCCCCACCCCCATCTCGGGCGGCGGGGATGGACCTGCACCGATATCAACTCACTGAATCGGTATACACCACGCCGTCACCCCCACCCCCATCTCGGGTGGTAGGGGCAGTCCTTGACCAATCTGCACCACCAACCACGTATGTGAGACCGTTAATACAGTCTCCTTCAATGGATGATTTGCAGAAAATCTCAAAATATGTACAACGCTTTGTGCCTGGACCGATGGGATCATCTGGAACTAAAGCGTACCTCAAAGATCTGGAGTTCAGATTGAGATCTTATCCTAA
>NW_023631103.1:0-1577 GCF_014905685.2 Nematolebias whitei | reverse complement strand
TAAGACTGATCACAGCCCTCCTGACACTGAACAGCATACACAACATTTCTCTGTTTGTGCCGGGGGACTGGATCTTTGGGATGAACAAGTCTTTGCCGTAATGTATTTTGGGGTTTAAAAGCCACTGGGACGTTATGTTTAGAAAATAAACGTCTCAGTTTCTCTGATACTCCCTTAACATACAGAATGACCACTGGTCTGGGTCTGGGTTCCTCCTTTTCACCTGTTGGCTGACTGGAGTCCTGTTTGGGTTTCTTCTCTGCTTTCAGGAAGGCCCAGTTAGGATATCCACATTGCTCTACAGCCTGTCTTTTTTTTAATAACTTTATTTTTATTGACATTTTTAACATACACTCACAAAAGAACATCAAACAATACATAAAAGATAATAAACAGAAATTACAAAAAACAAAAACATTAGGGGGATTTTTGATTGAATATCACAAATGGCCAAGGTGACGGTATATATCCAAAATTAGTCCTGTAACGTTGATGTGACATTTGTCCATTTTTCCCATTTGTCCTGGCATTGCTCTTCCTGTGTCCTCAGTCTGTGTGTTAAAATCTCCAACTCAAATAATGAGTTCACCGTTTGTATCCATTCCTCTGTGGTGGGAGGCTCCGATTGACGCCACTTCCTGGTTATTACCTTTTTGACTGCCACCAACAGGATTTTAAACAAGTAAGAATCTTTATTAAGTACAACATTTTCCAAGAGACCCAGATATAAAACCTGACCGGTCTTAGGTATTGTGTAACCCAATATCGTTACAATCTTTTTGTGTATTTTGTCCCAGAACTGTGTGATCCTGGGACAAGGCCAGAAAATATGCGTGTGATCAACATTAAGCGCCCCACAATCCCTCCAACATGGCTGGACTCCAGATTTGAATTTACTTGTAATTTTGGGTGTTATAAAGAATCTGATTATATTCTTCCAACAGTGTTCTCTCCAAATTCTGGAAGAGGATGTTGTAATTTGGGTCTTCCAGATATTCAGCCAGTCGTCTTCTGTTAACAAGATTCCCAATTCTCTTTCCCATTTTGTTTTAATTTCCAATGTGTTAGTGCCTCTATTTTCTAACAGATATTTATAGAGTAAAGATACTGTTCTATGCTTTTTTCCCTTATAGGTCTCAATTAGCATTTTGATGATCCCATTCTCATTTAGGTCTATTTTATGCTTTACCTCTTTGTTATAAAAGTCCCTTAATTGTAGATATCTAAAGTGATCTTGAGTTCTTAGAGCAAACTCTTGCTGTAGTTCCTGAAAACTTTTAAAGTGCCCGTCTTTAAGGACTACACATAATGCTGTTAAACCCCTTCCTAGCCATTGTTTAAATTGTGAATCTTGAATAAAATATTTATTATAAGCTGGCCACTGTATCAAACATAATTGTTTCTCTAATTTACATTTTCGGATTATATATAACCATTTACCCAGTGAGAAACTAGTAACAGTATTAACAGTCTTAAGTATATTCTTAGTGGCCTCTATATCTCCAATGATACTTCGCAATTCTCTACTTCTTCTTCTCTGCTTTCAGGAAGGCCCAGTTAGGATATCCACATTGCTC
>NW_023631102.1:0-1577 GCF_014905685.2 Nematolebias whitei | reverse complement strand
GTAAAAAGCTGTTAACTGTGTAATATAAAAGCCGTGGTGTTAAAAGTTTTCAAAATTAAGCTGTAGCTACTCAAAGTTTTGATTGTCATCCACCTCCCTGTTATAGTTTCGATGTGGTGATTGCGTGACTGTGCATGTTCATGCAGTTCATGTGCAGACATTTGTTAAGGTTAGTAGTGATAAGGATTTGCTAACTTTTAGATTTCATGCTTATATTAAATCATGCAATTGAATCAACCGTTTGGGCATTTTCTTCTTTGTCCAAGATGCTTCTCTGCTTCTGCAGCATCTTTGTTTTGTCAAACATGGCTGGCAGTCATTTCCTGTTGAAAATATATGTAAAAAGAACAAGAGAATACAATACAATACATTCATTCTACCAAATAATTATTGTTTTAGCATTAATATTTCTCCACCCCTTTGTTTGTTTTAAGAAACACTTTTAATTCATTTGATTCAACAGCCATGATTTTCAGTGTATTAATGTGTGTTTGATACTTAACTGAGTAGAAGTCTCAGGAAAGAGCAGATTTATGGATCATTTTTGTACTCAGGAGCTGAAACAATAACTCTTATTGCTAACTGACCCTATCTTTTTCATCTTTTCATTCAACACTTTTTTTTTTTATTCGCATGCGCAGGAAAAAATTCCTTTGGTTATATCACAATAATTCATCATACAGTCAAAAACATCAGTGTAATAAAACATTTAATCAGCTTTAAAATGGAACAAAAATATATGTTAGACAATAGATTAGACAGGTAATATAGTTCACTTGAGTCGTCGATCTTCCAACCTGTTCTGTAGAAAAGAAAATAGATATAGTTAAAATAAAAAGTCAACATTAACATAAACATAATGTTTTTCTTCTTAGCAATCACATCAAATGAAAGAAAATTATTTTAGCTTGTTGCAACATTTTGTCATTTTGTCATGTGCAGAGACTAATTTTAGTTGTTTTAGTTAATTTTAGTTTATAAGTTGATCTTTTTATGGTGGGTGAGATAAATTAAACCTCTTCTCAGTGCACTGACAACCCCTTGGTACCATTAGAATATTCAAAATATAATTATGATTTCATGATTAATTTAAAGTCCCTTTTTTTAATCATGCATTTTATAAGACATGTCTTTTCCTTTCTAAAAATGATCATTAATTGTTTAATTCATTTAATTTAATGTCAAAGAAGCTTCTTAAATATAAATGTTTTGGTTTATGATTTAAAAAATATCCTGATGCATGCTCAATAATCCAGGTAGAAAAATCTAAAAAAGTTAAATCTGGTCCTCTGGACATTCAAAAAAACAAAACAAAGCAAATCAACAAAAAAATGTAGAAACGTTTCGTCTCTCATCCGAGAGACTTCCTCAGTCTGAGGAGCTGTTTTCAGCTCAGTCTCTTAAATAGCACCGTCTCAGAGTGGATCAACCAGTTTTGCTGCTGACAACCAAAACCAGCTGATCACATGCTCAAGAAGGACCATCAGCATAATCAATCAATCAACCTTTATTTATACAGGTAAATCCCATTGAGCCTCGAGGACTCATTTACAAGAGAGACCTGATTTCAACAAAGA
>NW_023631101.1:0-1578 GCF_014905685.2 Nematolebias whitei | reverse complement strand
AACACATCTTCACACGTTTCACTTCCTCTTGATGTGCAAAGAAACAAACTGATTCTTATCAGAGTTACCAGAATAACTTTTAATAGAAATGAGAGATACAAATGATGTCGTTGCTGTGAAATATATTTTATCCTTCCAGTAGATAAAGAGGAAGCAGCTTCAGCTCTGCAGAAGAAGAAAGTCCTCGGTGGTTCAGCAGCTGACAGAAGGAGATGAAATGGCCGTACTGGAGTTAATGCTGATGTTTCTGCTGCACTTTGAAGGTAAACATGTGTTTCTGTTCAAATGTTGAAGGTTAGAAACTTAAAGTGTGAGCTCATGAACTCTGATCAACATGTCAAAATGAAGACATGTTTGTGGAAACAGCTACGACAAGAATGTGTTCGTTAAGTTTGGACAGATTGTCTCGTTTCATCAGGAGGAAAACAAAAAGTGGCTCCAGGTCAGAAACTGAAGTTTGGCTTCAGTCGAGAGAAAGAAACTGTTCAATGAATCATTTCATAAAAGGAAGATTTAAATGTTTTAAGAGCTTCTGAATAAAAACTAAAGAGTGAACAAATCCCCAGCAGCTGGAGTCAACACATTATTTCATTGTAATTATAAATCTGGAAGTTTACATTCCTGTTTGTGGATGATGTTTGATTATTCTCTTCTTTATAAATGTGTCTTTTCTGATGCAGGACTCAGGGGAGATGTGCATGTCTATCACCGAGCTGGAGATGATGCAGTTTTACCTTGTTTCAGTTCAGCGTTTCCCTCAACATGCTCCTCTGTTCACTGGGTTTACTACAACCCTGTAAACGGTGTGGATCAGACAAAAGTTGATGAAGGAAAAGTTGTTCAGAGTTCACCTGGAGCTGCCAGGATGAGTCTGGACACTTCCTGTTCTCTGATCATCAACAACATCACACCTGAAGATGCTGGAGGATATTCATGTTATTATTCATCTAGCATTTACAACTTTGTGTTTCTGAATATTTTGACTGGTAAGTTTTTGAAGTCAGCGACTCTTTGAGGCTGTTCCTTCAGCCGTTTTTATTCATGAACTTTATTTGTTTTAAAGCGTTTAACAGCAGCCACAGCTGAAACTAAATGCTGAACATCAGTTCAAAACAAGATAAAAGAAAGCATAAAAACAAAGCTACAAAGCCAAGCACACACAGAACTAAAAGCTCAATTTATAACACAATAAAACTACGAGTTAAACAGATCAAATCAATACCAATGGAAATGAAGTAAAATCAAGTGTCAGTTGGTTGAAGGCCGATGAGCAGAGATGAGTTTTCAGACGAGTTTTAAACATGGACAGTGAGGGGCCGGTCGAATGTGCAAAGGCACAGCGTTCCATAACTTAGGGCCACTAACAGAGAAGGTCCTGTCTCCTCGGAGCTTCCTCTTACTCTTGGGAATGACCAGAAGCAGCTGGTCAGAGGGCCTGAGTGACCGAGGGGGAGTGTAGTGGTGGAGAAGCTCTGTTAAATAAAGGGGGGGGGGGGGGCTGTTTAAAACCTTAAAAACCAACAAAATAACTTTAAAATGAACTCTAAAATACACGGGCAGCCAGTGGAGAGACGCCAG
>NW_023631100.1:0-1578 GCF_014905685.2 Nematolebias whitei | reverse complement strand
CACAGGGGGGTGATGTTAGTCCATGCACATGACCTTCCGTCCGCAGGACATAAGGGTGACAATGCCACGCTGAAAGCATTAAAACAAATTGCTTATTGGCCTGGAATGAAAAAGGATGTCAAGGACTACATAAAAGGGTGCCTGATCTGTGGCCAGTTTCAACCATCCAGACCACTTCACAGAGCACCACTGCATAGTAGAGGCATTGCATTTCCATGGTCGGACCTCCAGATTGACTGGGTCGGACCACTCACTAAGACCTCTAGAGGAAATAAATATTTTCTCACGGTAACCTGCGCGTTTACCAAATGGGTAGAATGTCTACCAGCCCCTAATGACACAGCACAAACCACTGCTATGTTGTTAATGAATCATGTATTTTCAAGGTTTGGACTTCCCCTTAGGGTGAACTCGGACCAAGGTACACACTTCACAGGTGAAGTAATGAAGGAACTGTGGAAGACGCTAGGCGTCAAAGCCAACTTCCATATTGGCTACCACCCACAGGCTTCAGGCCAGGTTGAGAGAGCAAACAGGACGGTGGTGAGTATTTTGAAAAAATACGTAGCCGCAAACCACAAGGACTGGGACGTGAAACTCCCTCTGGTCCTCATGGCCATAAGGGCCACTCCACACACGTCGACTGGCATCGCTCCTTTCGAGATGATGACGGGTCGACAAATGACTCTCCCTCTGCACCTGCTGTACCAACCAGGCGATGCTGCCATGGCAACAGCCTACACCACACAACAATACATGAAAGACTTGGAAAGACATCTTAAGAACACTTTTGCTTTCGCACAGAAAAACCTGGAAAAATCAGCTGAAGGACGCAAAGCGTACTACGACCAAAAGGCCTCTTACGAGGAACTCCAAGTGGGAGACAGGGTCTGGTACTACACGTTTGCACCCAAAACTGGGAGAGTAGAGTCCGGGACCGGAACTCTCGCCCGTAAGCTGATGCCCAGATGGACTGGACCCCATCTGATAACTGACAAAGTGTCTCCAATTATCTACCAGATAAAAATCAGTAAAGGCCAAAAAGAGCCAACTGTTAAATGGGTACACCGTAACCAGGTTAAACAACACAAGGCATGCAATAACTCCTTAGGAGACAAAGACATCACAAAATCTGACCTCGTGGGAACAAGGGTCATCCAAGCAGAAGATAACTAATGGATAAGAAACTTAACCATAGTTTAAACTCACAGGACCTACCCTTGATAAAACGAGACAGCGTGACTGAAATCTGGCAACCAGGGTGAGGAGAGGCAGTGAAACGATGTTTCTAGATGCTTAGTCACTACTCTTGTCGGTGTTGGAACGTTGTTTAATTGATTTTGGTTGTTTCTGAGGTAAGAATGAATTTTGTTGTGTAGTAAGTTAGAGACTAAGAAGCCTTTAACCATGCCAACATGCAGTTCATTCACTAAATTGCAATCTTTGCGGAGTCAATGTATATTATTGCTACCTTGAGTACCATAATCTACATTGATCTCACAACGCTTAAGCCGAACCTACTCGAACAATCCTATTCGGGGGGATAGCTAATTCTTTTTGATAAGTCTCGCCATAGAC
>NW_023631099.1:0-1578 GCF_014905685.2 Nematolebias whitei | reverse complement strand
GAGCAGAGACTAGCAGGGGTAAGAACGCACCCAAGAAACTAGCTAAGTTGCTCAGCACGGTGGATCGTTCCCGGTTGGAGGGTGCAGTCATTTTGGGCTGGTGTCGGGGGCAGAGGACCAAGCATTGGAGATTGCTGGAGTTTGAGGTCGCCATGGGACGCCGGACTCGAGGACGTACGAGCGCCGTGTGAGGTCAAGATCGTTGAGGGACGTCGGAATCTGGATACCGTGCCGGGACTTCACTGAAAGTTAAGACTCGAAACCGTCTGGGAGCTCCATCCTTGGGCAAGAGGACCATGCCCCTTTCAGCTAAGACTGCTTCTTTGTGCTCAGACTGTCATAACCACGTCACCTTTTTAATCTTTGATTTTATAGACTGCTCTAGATGTGGGGTCTTAACATCTGGACTGCTTGCAGCATTTGTTTCCCTGCTTGTAATAAATTACTGTAAATCCCTGCGATATAGACCTAATCTTATTCCTAGTTTAAGTAGGTAGTGTTGCTGATATTAGTTTTATAATTTTTCTGTCTTATTAAAAATAAACAGTATCACTCAGCAGCCGACAGTTGCAAGAAGCTTAGTCTAAATATAGTTGTAAGAAGCTTAGTCTAAATGTAGTTACAAGAAGCTACTTTTAAATGTATTTACAAGAAACTTAGTCTAAATGTAGTTACAAGAAGCTTAGTCTAAATGTAGCTGTAAGAAGCTTAGTCTAAATGTAGTTACAAGAAGCTACTTTTAAATGTATTTACAAGAAGCTTAGTCTAAATGTAGTTACAAGAAGCTTAGTCTAAATGTAGTTACAAGAAGCTTAGTCTAAATGTACTCGCAAGAAGCTACTTCTAAATGTAGTTGCAAGAAGCTTCTTCTAAATGTACTCGCAAGAAGCTACTTCTAAATGTAGTTGCAAGAAGCTTCTTCTAAATGTAGTTGCAAATAGCTTCTTCTAAATGTAGTTGCAAGAAGCTTTGTCTAAATGTAGTTGCAAGAAGCTTCGTCTAAATGTAGTTATACAAAGCTTCGTTCAAATGTAGTTTCAAGAAGCTTCGTCCAAATGTAGTTTCAAGAAGCTTCAACTAAATGGAGTTGCAAGAAGCTTAGTCTAAATGTAGTTTCAAGAAGCTTCTTCTAAATATAGTTGCAAGAAGCTTCTTCTAAATATAGTTTCAAGAAGCTTTGTCTAAATGTAGTTGCAAGAAGCTTCGTCTAAATGTAGTTACACAAAGCTTCGTCTAATTGTAGTTTCAAGAAGCTTCGTTCAAATGTAGTCATAAGAAGCTTCGTCTAAATGTAGTTGCAAGAAGCTTCGTCTAAATGTAGTTGCAAGAAGCTTAGTCTAAATGTAGTTGTCGGCTGCCGAGCGGTACTATTTTTATTTTTAGTCACATAAAGGAATAAAAAGGTGACATGGTTATGACAGTCTGAGCAAAAAGGAGCAGTCTTAGCTGAAAGGTGCGTGGTCCTCTCGGCCTCGCATGGCACTCCCAGGAGGACCAGAGTCTCGACCTTCATTGATCTCCCGACACTCTATCCAGAGTTCTGCGTCCTTCCACAGTCTTGACCTCACCTGGCGCTCG
>NW_023631098.1:0-1578 GCF_014905685.2 Nematolebias whitei | reverse complement strand
GACAGGTAGGGCCTTGAGCACATTGGAATATGCAAAGAAAGGATACCTGTCAAAGGAAGGAGAAACCTTCAGGTGGAGCTTGCTGGAGAACAATTGTACGCTCTGCCTGAAACCAAGTGGACTACCTCTTCTCTGGGAAGGACCAGGGACGGAGAAGCCCATCAAGCCTAAAACAAACAAGATGGGCGCACGACAGCTGCAAATAAAACCTGTAAAGGTGATGGACGCATTCATTTGTGGAGAATGCAGGATTACCACATTACCTCGAGCAACTATCATCACACAATGGGACAAAAGCGGCAAAGGCCCACAAGACTGTGCATGCGAGTGGGATGGAACCGAAGTAAAATACTGTTCAGCCTGTGACACACAGATGGAGGAAGGCCAACTACTGCACTCTGAGAGGGCAATGGGCTGGCAAGTAAGGAGGTATCACAGTCCCCTCAAATCTTTCAAGGCTCAACTTGATGAGGAGGAAACCAAGACCTTGGAGGGATCCCTGACTGAACAGCAGTATGACCAAGAACTCATCTACAGCTCTCTAAAGGTAACACCTTCAGCCCCACTGTTATATCCAGAACTAGGAGAACTAGATGAAAGAAAAGAGAAGCAGCAGCACAGGAAAAAGTTAAATCCCAGAGATTGCTCGAGCAGGCTGTACAACGAGCCTGGCCCTATGATTCTTCGAGGGGTAAGAAAAGGAATGCCCCCCTCGGTATTCAGCAGTTCCCCTTAGTTTTTAGAGTACTTTGAAACCAAACGGGCGCAGGGAGTAAAAAAGAAGAAGCAGGCATGTTACCTGACGAAGAAACCGGTGAGGCTAGACAGAGAAGCTGGACAGGGCCCTGGGAATTAACAACATGGGCTCAGCTGATTACGGAGGTAATTATGAACCAGGAAGTCCCCCTGGTGCCCCTGCCAGACGTCCCCCGAGAGACCGGAACCAGACATAATAACTTGTACTATTATACTACTAGTCTGGATGGATGGGCCAGGCACGAAGCTAAACCCATGCAGAAAACAGTCGAATTCTTAGTAACCCCTGAAGCTTGGGAGAGGAAAGGAGTGCTTCAGATCCCCGGAACTGCTGCACAGAGGGCAGAAACGCCCACAAAGCCCGACTCCACCCAGAGGGTTAAAGTTTCCGTGCAGATGGTCTTTGCACCATACCAGGGAGTGTACTCGGTGGGAGCCGCAGTCCACCCGATCCAGGAAGAAGGAACGTGCCTGGTGGGAGCCACAGCCCACCCAATTAAGGAATACAAAAACTGCTCGGAGGAGCCAGTAGCAAACAAAACTGAGAAAAAAGGACTGAAAAGTTGGGCTAAAAAAGCATTCCAAGGAAAATGGAAGCATGCGAACAAGAAAGCGCGCAAGTAGGAAATGAACAAGGGGTCGCTGGACTCATCGCTGGGAGTCATCGCAAGAAAAGAAAAGGTAAAGAACCTCTAAGAAAAACAATAAAAAGCCTAAGCCACATCTGGAAGAAAATAGGGCACGTAAAACAAGTCAGGCCTATTGAAACGTGTCGTGTTGAAACCAGTGCAATAGCAGCCTTACCAACATGGAAGTATAAAG
>NW_023631097.1:887-1578 GCF_014905685.2 Nematolebias whitei | reverse complement strand
TATATATTCTCCTGATAAATAAAAATTAAAAAAAAAAAAAAAAGAGTTCAGTCAGTGGTTTTGCGAGATCCGCATAATGCTCTATGAACTGGCATGAGTAATTACACACTCCCAGAAAACTCTGTAGTTCTTTGAGATTGGTTGGGACTTTGAGGTTGTCTAGGCCTTGGGTGTGAGTCAATTGTGGTTGTGCTCCGTCTGGACCTACTAGGAGGCCAACGTAGTCCACCTTGGTTCTGCACCACTGGCACTTTGACAGTGAGATTTTAGCACCAGCAGTTGTTAGCTGATTTAGGACGTGGTCGATCTCAGCCAAATGAGAGTCCAGTGTTGGCTGCCTCAAAAGGATGTCTTCCACGTAGATCAGTGTCCCACGCTCGTGGGCGTCTGGACATGCTTTGTTCAAAAAGATGTTGAACTCTGCAGGTGAGTTAGCGTAGCCAAAGGGACACCTGGTAAAGGTGTATTGTCGGCTGCCAAAAGTGAAAGCTAGTTTGTGTTGGTCCTCGGCGCGCACAGGGATGGTCCAAAAACCAGAGGCGACGTCGAGGGTAGAGAAGTACTTACCATTGGTGACCTTTGGCAGTTCCTGTTGGAGCTGAGTCATTGGCCACCTGGATAAGGGGACTTGTTTATTTAGCTTTCTGTAGTCTATGGTAAGTCTCCACTTACCATTTGGTTTTAAAACTGG
>NW_023631097.1:0-787 GCF_014905685.2 Nematolebias whitei | reverse complement strand
GTGGGGTTGGGATGCTCACTGTGTGGAGTGAGGTCAACCCACAATCTGTTGAGTCAGTTGAAAATGGCGTTTCATATTTTTAAAGAACTTGGCGAAGTTTGTCCCTTTCTTCATCAGATGTCAGAGCATCGGCTTGGGCGACCACCTATTCAATCTGTGATGAGACTGATAAGGGTTCTTGCTCTTTGGGGAGCTCCAACGAATCCCTTTCTGAGTCGTCGGACCTGTCTATGGGTAAGACACCATAGGTTTGAGGTCCTTGGTTGACGTCATCGGTTGAAAAAAGAGCTATGGCCTGTGTTGGTTTTGTGAACCATACTGGCCCAGTTTCTCGACTTGGTACCAGGTTATCTGGGAGTCCTCCCAGAAATGGAATGCCTAGTTCAAAATCATGAAAATCAGTGGAAATCAACCATCCTAGCATAGTGTTTTTTGGGATCATCACCTCATCCGTGCCTGTGTTACACACAGCAACAGATGTGGTCCTGGAGTCAAGACTCACTTGGTCCGTGGCTTCCACGGACAGTCCCAAGTTGAAAAACGCAGGAGAAGGTTGAAAATATGCCTGTTTATGGCTAATAGCTTGTCCAGCTACGATGTGGATTCGCACCATTAGGTTAATCACCTGAGGTGGTACTGTGGTGGTTTGGTTGTTAGCAACCTGGCAGGCCTCTGGAATGGTCTGCCCAGCCTTAAGGTTTGCTGTGTCTAGCACAAGAGGATCCTTTGTGGCTGGTTTTAGGGACCACAGCACCTTGTTGATGGTGTCCACATGGACACCCAACCT